>NC_091459.1:152234192-152323113 GCF_027789765.1 Dendropsophus ebraccatus | reverse complement strand
CCCCCCCCACACACACACACACTCACCCTCCCCGCCCACTCCCCCCCCACCACACACACACACTCACCGTCCCCGCCCCCTCCTCCCCCCCCACACACACACTCACCCTCCCCGCCCCCTCCTCCCCCCCCTCCCCCCCACACACACCCTCCCTTCCCGCCCCCTCCCCCCCCCCCACACACTCACCCTCCCCGCCCCCTCCCTCCCCCCCACACACTCACCCTCCCCGCCCCCTCCCCCCCCCCACACACACACACTCACCCTCCCCGCCCCCTCCTCCCCCCCCCACACACACACACACTCACCCTCCCCGCCCCCTCCTCCCCCACACACACACACTCACCCTCCCTGCCCCCTCCAACCCCCCCCACACACACACACTCACCCTCCCCGCCCCCTCCTCCCCCCCCACACACACACTCACCCTCCCCGCCCCCTCCCCCCCCCCCCCACACACACACTCACCCTCCCCGCCCCCTCCTCCCCCCCCCCCACACACACTCACCCTTCCCGCCCCCTCCCCCCCCCCACACACACTCACCCTCCCCGCTTCCTCCTCCCCCCCCCACACACACACTCACCCTCCCCGCCCCCTCCTCCCCCACACACATACACTCACCCTTCCCGCCCCCTCCCCCCCCCCCCCACACACACACACACACCCTCCCGCCCCCTGGTGTATCGGGTGGAGAATGGCCATTTGCGAATAAAAATATTTTCCTATGTAAAATCCCCTTTTTAATGAATAAGTGTCCCCCTAAGTGGTTATTGTTCTTCTCTCCCCGCAGGTGGGCTGCATACTAATCAGGGGTCCTATGTTCCAGGCCTCCCGATCCCCCCGATGTGGATGGAGTCGTGCACAGACATCCTCCTCTCCTCCTCTCATAGGATGTAGTCATTACCTGATACGGATTGTCCACACTTGAAGTTCCAATGACTTGTATCTCGTTCCTGAGCCGGAGATCCCAAGGCTTTGTGTGGGGCCACAGCCTCCCCGAGATGGCCCATATCCCCATGTACCTGAGTCCGGCTGTGCTCGTCCTGTTCAGCTGTGATCTCTGCTTGGTGAAAGCCAGTAAGTGTCTCCAGGTCTCAGAGCCAAAGAGCTCTGTGTGTCCCCAACCTCAGGAGGAGCTCAGTTCTGTGTGTCCCCAACCTCAGGAGGAGCTCAGTTCTGTGTGTCCCCAACCTCAGGAGGAGCTCGGTTCTGTGTGTCCCCAACCTCAGGAGGAGCTCAGTTCTGTGTGTCCCCAACCTCAGGAGGAGCTCAGTTCTGTGTGTCCCCACCCTCAGGAGGAGCTCAGTTCTGTGTGTCCCCAACCTCAGGAGGAGCTCAGTTCTGTGTGTCCCCACCCTCAGGAGGAGCTCAGTTCTGTGTGTCCCCAACCTCAGGAGGAGCTCAGTTCTGTGTGTCCCCAACCTCAGGAGGAGCTCAGTTCTTTGTATCCCCACTCTGAGGAGGAGCTCAGTTCTGTGTGTCCACCCTGAGGAGGAGCTCAGTTCTGTGTGTCCACCCTGAGGAGGAGCTCAGTTCTGTGTGTCCCCACTCTGAGGAGGAGCTCAGTTCTGTGTGTCCCCACCCTCAGGAGGAGCTCAGTTCTGTGTCCCCACCCTCAGGAGGAGCTCAGTTCTGTATGTCTTTTATCTTCAGAAGTCTCTATGTTGATTCATCATTCTGCATGGTCCCCCCTGTGTCTCTTCTCTGTCCACTTCCCTGCCCATTCTCTGTCCATGCTTGTTACCACCTGTTCCTCTTTAGAAGCCTCTTCTCTGTCCCCCTCTCTGCTTATCTGTGATGACCTAGGGGGGCTCATGTTACCGCTAGAACACTTGTCATAAGGCTCGGAGTGGTAGAAGCTCTCTAGGTCCCAACACATGCCTAAGAGGTTGTCCCAGTATCCCTGGTAATGTGATGGTGCAGTTCAGCAAGGCACAGAGTCCAGAATAACCTAAAAAGAAACCATGTTTACTTGGCATTTTCTTAAAGCCACAGTACAGTGGTTTCTCAATGACCAGGTATATAAGTGCATTTTGCGCTTAAGCGTAGTGGTTTCCAGCAATGTTTCTTTGTGTCATAGAAGGTGGTTTAGAGATTGGGAAAGTCTGTTAGTTATGTGAGTAGACAGAAGGCTTGGAGTTGAGGCTAGGGAGACCACCAGAAGGGGGCCTGTCCAGATATGCACTGCACCCTGCTATGGGGATTCTTACAACCTTGAAACATAGAACATTGACTTTACTTGTGTTGCGTGACTTCTGCCATGAAGTTCTGTTTGATGCTAGAAGAGATCATAGAACGCCTGATCCAGTAGTACCGGATCCAGGTTTAAACCACTTAGCAGATCTGGCTCCTCAACCCATGAACAAAAGGAACAGTGGGGTACATCGGCAAGTAGCAACTTCTCCAACCACTTTGTTGATTCCTCTGCAGGACTTACAGGACTTGTCAGACTTAAAAGGGATGATTCTCAACAGTCACACAGGTTCTGGGACACCGCACGTCCTCTCTGTCCCTGCATGTTCCCTCCTGCTCCTCTTTAGATGTCTCTTCTCTGTCCACCTCACCGCTCATCCTCTCTGTCTCTTTATGTTCCCTCCTGTTCCTCTTTAGATGTCTCTTCTCTGTCCACCTCACCGCTCATTCTCTCGGTTCCTCCATGTTCCCTCCTGCTCCTCTTTAGATGTCTCTTCTCTGTCCACCTCACCGCTCATCCTCTCGGTTCCTCCATGTTCCCTCCTGTTCCTCTTTAGATGTCTCTTCTCTGTCCACCTCACCGCTCATCCTCTCTGTCTCTTTATGTTCCCTCCTGCTCCTCTTTAGATGTCTCTTCTCTGTCCACCTCACCGCACGTCCTCTCTGTCCCTGCATGTTCCCTCCTGCTCCTCTTTAGATGTCTCTTCTCTGTCCACCTCACCGCTCATCCTCTCTGTCTCTTTATGTTCCCTCCTGCTCCTCTTTAGATGTCTCTTCTGTCCACCTCACCGCTCATCCTCTCTGTCTCTTTATGTTCCCTCCTGCTCCTCTTTAGATGTCTCTTCTGTCCACCTCACCGCTCATCCTCTCGGTTCCTCCATGTTCCCTCCTGTTCCTCTTTAGATGTCTCTTCTCTGTCCACCTCACCGCTCATCCTCTCGGTTCCTCCATGTTCCCTCCTGCTCCTCTTTAGATGTCTCTTCTCTGTCCACCTCACCGCTCATCCTCTCGGTTCCTCCATGTTCCCTCCTGCTCCTCTTTAGATGTCTCTTCTCTGTCCACCTCTCTGTCCACCTCACCGCTCATCCTCTCGGTTCCTCCATGTTCCCTCCTGTTCCTCTTTAGATGTCTCTTCTCTGTCCACCTCACCGCTCATCTTCTCGGTTCCTCCATGTTCCCTGCTGCTCCTCTTTAGATGTCTCTTCTCTGTCCACCTCACCGCTCATCCTCTCGGTTCCTCCATGTTCCCTGCTGCTCCTCTTTAGATGTCTCTTCTCTGTCCACCTCACCGCTCATCCTCTCTGTCTCTTTATGTTCCCTCCTGCTCCTCTTTAGATGTCTCTTCTCTGTCCACCTCACCGCTCATCCTCTCGGTTCCTCCATGTTCCCTGCTGCTCCTCTTTAGATGTCTCTGTCCACCTCACCGCTCATCCTCTCTGTCTCTTTATGTTCCCTCCATCTCCTCTTTAGATGTCTCTTCTCTGTCCACCTCTCTGTCTTCCTCTGTCCCTTCACACTTCCTTCAGATGTATCTTCTCTTTTTTTTTATATTCTGCTTTTATTAACTTTTCAATAGAATGTGACGGGAGTTACGGAAAGGAGAGGGGGGGGGGGAGCGTAAGAGGAGCAGCAATGGGTAAAGATACATTAGCCGCGTACAAATGACATTTACATCCATGTTATCATACATTGGGATCACAGATTACTGCCTTCTATTTGAATCATTTGGGTATCACAATACCTGAACAAAAGAGGGGGGGGGGGAGACCTGGGCACCTGGTGAGGGGGAGGGGGGAGACCTGGGCACCTGGTGGGGGGGGGGGGAGACCTGGGCACCTGGTGGGGGGGGAGACCTGGGCACCTGGTGGGGGGGGAGGGGGGGAGACCTGGGCACCTGGTGGGGGGGAGGGAGGAGACCTGGGCACCTGGTGGGGGGGGGGAGACCTGGGCACCAAGTGGGGGGGGGAGACCTGGGCACCTGGTGTGTGTGTGGGGGGGGGAGACCTGGGCACCTGGTGGGGGGGGAGGGAGGAGACCTGGGCACCTGGTGGGGGGGGAGGGAGGAGACCTGGGCACCTGGTGGGAGGGGGAGACCTGGGCACCTGGTGGGAGGGGGAGACCTGGGCACCTGGTGGGGGGGGGGAGACCTGGGCACCGGGTGGGGGGGGGAGACCTGGGCACCTGGTGGGGGGGGAGGGGGGAGACCTGGGCACCTGGTGGGGGGGGAGGGGGGAGACCTGGGCACCTGGTGGGGGGGGAGGGGGGAGACCTGGGCACCTGGTGGGGGGGGGAGACCTGGGCACCTGGTGGGGGGGGGGAGACCTGGGCACCGGGTGGGGGGGGAGACCTGGGCACCGGGTGGGGGGGGAGACCTGGGCACCGGGTGGGGGGGGGAGACCTGGGCACCGGGTGGGGGGGGGAGACCTGGGCACCTGGTGGGGGGGGGGGAGGGGAGACCTGGGCACCGGGTGGGAGGTGGGGGGAGATTTACATCATGGGGACATAGCGGTCAGATCAGGAGTTAGTGGTGTTTATATGCGATGGGTCTTCCCCAGCTACTTGCTGCTCCAGGTACCAGGTGGTAGTATGAAAGAATTGTTTCAGTTTGTTCCTGATATGAAGGGGAAGAATAGGGATGAATCTTTCCCAGGTGCGGAAGAACTTCTGCCCCCTCTTTTCTTTAAGAAGGGAGGATTCTATCCAGTCCATACGGGAGAGGTATACATGGTGTCACATGGTGTGCGGAGCGGTTTATATCCAGCAGTGTAAATGGTTTTGCATAGAAGAGCATCTTCTTATCCCGCACTAGTCGTATGGAGGAGTCGTCTGTGAGGAGACTGAAGAGACACCACTGAGGTGTGAGGGTGCACGTGAGCTGGAGATGAGTGGAGAGGAAGGCTTTCATCTGCTTCCAGAATGTCTGGATATGTTGGCGGGAGCACAGGCAGTGAAGGAGGTCGGGGTGAGGGGCACCACCCTTGGGGCAGGTATGGTCCGTGGTGTTGCCTATAAGCGAGCCTCTGTGTGGGGATATATTGGCGGGAGCACAGGCAGTGAAGGAGGTCGGGGTGAGGGGCACCACCCTTGGGGCAGGTATGGTCCGTGGTGTTGCCTATAAGCGAGCCTCTGTGTGGGGATATGTTGGCAGGAGCACAGGCAGTGAAGGAGGTCGGGGTGAGGGGCACCACCCTTGGGGCAGGTATGGTCCGTGGTGTTGCCTATAAGCGAGCCTCTGTGTGGGGATATGTTGGCAGGAGCACAGGCAGTGAAGGAGGTCGGGGTGAGGGGCACCACCCTTGGGGCAGGTATGGTCCGTGGTGTTGCCTATAAGCGAGCCTCTGTGTGGGGATATATTGGCGGGAGCACAGGCAGTGAAGGAGGTCGGGGTGAGGGGCACCACCCTTGGGGCAGGTACTATCCGTGGTGTTGCCTATAAGCGAGCCTCTGTGTGGGGATATGTTGGCAGGGGCACAGGCAGTGAAGGAGGTCGGGGTGAGGGGCACCACCCTTGGGGCAGGTATGGTCCGTGGTGTTGCCTGTAAGCGAGCCTCTGTGTGGGGATATGTTGGCAGGAGCACAGGCAGTGAAGGAGGTCGGGGTGAGGGGCACCACCCTTGGGGCAGGTATGGTCCGTGGTGTTGCCTGTAAGCGAGCCTCTGTGTGGGGATATGTTGGCAGGGGCACAGGCAGTGAAGGAGGTCGGGGTGAGGGGCACCACCCTTGGGGCAGGTATGGTCCGTGGTGTTGCCTATAAGCGAGCCTCTGTGTGGGGATATGTTGGCAGGGGCACAGGCAGTGAAGGAGGTCGGTGTGAGGGGCACCACCCTTGGGGCAGGTATGGTCCGTGGTGTTGCCTATAAGCGAGCCTCTGTGTGGGGATATGTTGGCAGGAGCACAGGCAGTGAAGGAGGTCGGGGTGAGGGGCACCACCCTTGGGGCAGGTATGGTCCGTGGTGTTGCCTATAAGCGAGCCTCTGTGTGGGGATATGTTGGCGGGAGCACAGGCAGTGAAGGAGGTCGGTGTGAGGGGCACCACCCTTGGGGCAGGTATGGTCCGTGGTGTTGCCTGTAAGCGAGCCTCTGTGTGGGGATGTGTTGGCGGGAGCACAGGCAGTGAAGGAGGTCGGGGTGAGGGGCACCACCCTTGGGGCAGGTATGGTCCGTGGTGTTGCCTGTAAGCGAGCCTCTGTGTGGGGATATGTTGGCAGGGGCACAGGCAGTGAAGGAGGTCGAGGTGAGGGGCACCACCCTTGGGGCAGGTATGGTCCGTGGTGTTGCCTATAAGCGAGCCTCTGTGTGGGGATATGTTGGCGGGAGCACAGGCAGTGAAGGAGGTCGGGGTGAGGGGCACCACCCTTGGGGCAGGTATGGTCCGTGGTGTTGCCTGTAAGCGAGCCTCTGTGTGGGGATATGTTGGCGGGAGCACAGGCAGTGAAGGAGGTCGGGGTGAGGGGCACCACCCTTGGGGCAGGTACTATCCGTGGTGTTGCCTATAAGCGAGCCTCTGTGTGGGGATATGTTGGCAGGGGCACAGGCAGTGAAGGAGGTCAGGGTTAGGGGCACCACCCTTGGGGCAGGTATGGTCCGTGGTGTTGCCTATAAGCGAGCCTCTGTGTGGGGATATGTTGGCAGGAGCACAGGCAGTGAAGGAGGTCAGGGTGAGGGGCACCACCCTTGGGGCAGGTATGGTCCATGGTGTTGCCTATAAGCGAGCCTCTGTGTGGGGACATGTTGGCTCTGAGCTATTTTGTATGACCTCTCCCAGTAAAATGCTTAAGGGAGATGTTTGTTTGCCGTTTGGACGGCTTTTATGATGTCATGAACTGTGACGGGTACCACCAAAGTCCAGTATGAAAGAGACTTTGGTAGGAGTATTTCGAGGTCAGCCACCGGTAGGATTTGGTGATCTGCTTATCTTCCAGCTGCGAGGTGGAGTTCAGGTTTAAGAAGGGGTCTGACCAGTCTCTGAGGAATTCTGTAAGGTTTTGTTGATAGAGCTGTAGGCTTGGAGGTAGTGGAAGGGATGGGGGCCACCACATCATGTTCCCTGAAGGTGTATGGGCGTTTGCTGGTTGTGTTGACTGTGGCAGACGATTTAATCCCCCACTCTGCCATCTATGGAACATTGGGGGGGGGGGGCTGGCTTTGGTGGAAGTTGTGGGTTGTTTGTCAGTGTTAGTAGCAGCGAGTGCTGGGGGTTAGGGGAGAGAATATGTCGGCTTTTGGTCCAGGTTCTCCACGCTGTATGGAGGAGCGAGGAGTGAAGGAGATTAGTGAGGGAAATGTCCGGGCGGAATCGTTGGTCAAGTGCGGAGTCCGTATAGACCGAGGATTGTGTTATCCAGTCTCCTATTATTCCTAATTGTGCTGCTAGGTTATATAGCAGGATATTGGGGACGTTGATGCCTCCGTGTGACTTGTGTTGGAGTATCAGATGTATCTTCTCTGTCCGCTCATCCTCTGCCTATGCATATTCTCTCTTGTTTCTCTTCTAAAGCCTTTTCTCTGTTCCTGCATATTTCCTCCTTCGCCTCTTCTCTGTCCAGGTCAACGCTCATCCTCTCTGACCCCTCCTGTCCCTCATGTCGGTCCACCCTACACCTCATCCTCTCTGACCCCTCCTGTCCCTCATGTCGGTCCACCCTACACCTCATCCTCTCTGACCCCTCCTGTCCCTCATGTCGGTCCACCCTACACCTCATCCTCTCTGACCCCTCCTGTCCCTCATGTCGGTCCACCCTACACCTCATCCTCTCTGACCCCTCCTGTCCCTCATGTCGGTCCACCCTACACCTCATCCTCTCTGACCCCTCCTGTCCCTCATGTCGGTCCACCCTACACCTCATCCTCTCTGACCCCTCCTGTCCCTCATGTCGGTCCACCCTACACCTCATCCTCTCTGACCCCTCCTGTCCCTCATGTCGGTCCACCCTACACCTCATCCTCTCTGACCCCTCCTGTCCCTCATGTCGGTCCACCCTACACCTCATCCTCTCTGACCCCTCCTGTCCCTCATGTCGGTCCACCCTACACCTCATCCTCTCTGACCCCTCCTGTCCCTCATGTCGGTCCACCCTACACCTCATCCTCTCTGACCCCTCCTGTCCCTAATGTCGGTCCACCCTACACCTCATCCTCTCTGACCCCTCCTGTCCCTCATGTCGGTCCACCCTACACCTCATCCTCTCTGACCCCTCCTGTCCCTCATGTCGGTCCACCCTACACCTCATCCTCTCAGACCCCTCCTGTCACTAATGTCGGTCCACCCTACACCTCATCCTCTCTGACCCCTCCTGTCCCTCATGTCGGTCCACCCTACACCTCATCCCTCTCTGACCCCTCCTGTCCCTCATGTCGGTCCACCCTACACCTCATCCTCTCTGACCCCTCCTGTCCCTCATGTCGGTCCACCCTACACCTCATCCTCTCTGACCCCGCCTGTCCCTCATGTCGGTCCACCCTACACCTCATCCTCTCTGACCCCTCCTGTCCCTCATGTCGGTCCACCCTACACCTCATCCTCTCTGACCCCTCCTGTCCCTCATGTCGGTCCACCCTACACCTCATCCTCTCTGACCCCTCCTGTCCCTCATGTCGGTCCACCCTACACCTCATCCTCTCTGACCCCTCCTGTCCCTCATGTCGGTCCACCCTACACCTCATCCTCTCTGACCCCTCCTGTCCCTCATGTCGGTCCACCCTACACCTCATCCTCTCTGACCCCTCCTGTCCCTCATGTCGGTCCACCCTACACCTCATCCTCTCTGACCCCTCCTGTCCCTCATGTCGGTCCACCCTACACCTCATCCTCTCTGACCCCTCCTGTCCCTCATGTCGGTCCACCCTACACCTCATCCTCTCTGACCCCTCCTGTCCCTCATGTCGGTCCACCCTACACCTCATCCTCTCTGACCCCTCCTGTCCCTCATGTCGGTCCACCCTACACCTCATCCTCTCTGACCCCTCCTGTCCCTCATGTCGGTCCACCCTACACCTCATCCTCTCTGTTCCTGCATCTTCCCTCATTTTCCTCTTCAGAAGCCTCTTCTCGGTCCACCTGGCCATCCTATCTGTCCCTGCATATTCTCTCCTGTTTATCCTTGGATGTCTCTTCTCTCTCCATCTCATGTTTATCCTCGGATGTCTCTTCTCTGTCCTTCTCCCGTTTATCCTCGGATGTCTCTTCTCTGTCCTTCTCCCGTTTATCCCCGGATGTCTCTTCTCTGTCCACCTCCACTTTTTCCACGGATGTCTCTTCTCTGTCCATCTCCCGTTTATCCTTGGATGTCTCTTCTCTATCCATCTCCCGTTTATCCTCGGATGTCTCTTCTCTGTCCACCTCCCGTTTATCCTCGGATGTCTCTTTTCTGTCCAACTCCCGTTTATCCTTGGATGTCTCTTTTCTGTCCAACTCCCGTTTATCCTTGGATGTCTCTTCTCTGTCCACCTCACTTTATCCACGGATGTCTCTTCTCTGTCCACCTCACTTTATCCACGGATGTCTCTTCTCTGTCCACCTCCCGTTTATCCTTGGATGTCTCTTCTCTGTCCATCTCCCGTTTATCCTTGGATGTCTCTTCTCTGTCCACCTCCCATTTATCCTTGGATGTCTCTTCTCTGTCCATCTCCCCTTTATCCTTGGATGTCTCTTCTCTGTCCATCTCCCCTTTATCCTTGGATGTCTCTTCTCTGTCCACCTCCCGTTTATCCTCGGAAGTCTCTTCTCTGTCCATCTCATGTTTATCCTTGGATGTCTCTTCTCTGTCCATCTCCCGTTTATCCTCGGATGTCTATTCTATCTCCACCTCCCGTTTATCCTCGGATGTCTCTTCTCTCTCCACCTCCCGTTTATCCTTGGATGTCTCTTCTTTCTCCACCTCCCGTTTATCCTCGGATGTCTCTTCTCTGTCCACCTCCCGTTTATCCTCGGATGTCTCTTCTCTGTCCATCTCCCGTTTATCCTTGGATGTCTCTTCTCTGTCCATCTCCCGTTTATCCTCGGATGTCTCTTCTCTCTCCACCTCCCGTTTATCCTTGGATGTCACTTCTTTGTCCATCTCCCGTTTATCCTCGGATGTCTCTTCTCTGTCCATTTCACCTTTATCCTCGGATGTCTCTTCTCTCTCCACCTCCCGTTTATCCTCGGATGTCTCTTCTCTGTCCATTTCACCTTTATCCTCGGATGTCTCTTCTCTGTCCACCTCCCGTTTATCCTCGGATGTCTCTTCTCTGTCCACCTCCCATTTATCCTTGGATGTCTCTTCTCTGTCCACCTCCCGTTTATCCTCGGATGTCTCTTCTCTGTCCACCTCCCGTTTATCCTCGGATGTCTCTTCTTTCTCCACCTCCCGTTTATCCTCGGATGTCACTTCTTTGTCCATTTCCCGTTTATCCTCGGATGTCTCTTCTCTGTCCACCTCCCGTTTATCCTTGGATGTCTCTTCTCTGTCCTTCTCCCGTTTATCCTCAGATGTCTCTTCTCTCTCCACCTTCCGTTTATCCTTGGATGTCTCTTCTCTCTCCACCTCCCGTTTATCCTTGGATGTCTCTTCTCTCTCCACCTCCCGTTTATCCTTGGATGTCTCTTCTCTCTCCACCTCCCGTTTATCCTCGGATGTCTCTTCTCTGTCCATTTCACCTTTATCCTCGGATGTCTCTTCTCTGTCCACCTCACTTTTATCCTCGGATGTCTCTTCTCTGTCCACCTCCCATTTATCCTTGGATGTCTCTTCTCTGTCGCCCTCCCGTTTATCCTCGGATGTCTCTTCTTTCTCCACCTCCCGTTTATCCTCGGATGTCTCTTCTTTCTCCACCTCCCGTTTATCCTCGGATGTCTCTTTTCTGTCCACCTCCCATTTATCCTTGGATGTCACTTCTTTGTCCATCTCCCGTTTATCCTCGGATGTCTCTTCTTTCTCCACCTCCCGTTTATCCTCGGATGTCTCTTCTCTGTCCACCTCCCATTTATCCTTGGATGTCTCTTCTTTGTCCATCTCCCGTTTATCCTCGGATGTCTCTTCTCTGTCCTTCTCCCGTTTATCCTTGGATGTCTCTTCTCTGTCCTTCTCCCGTTTATCCTCGGATGTCTCTTCTCTGTCCTTCTCCCGTTTATCCTCGGATGTCTCTTCTTTCTCCACCTCCCGTTTATCCTCGGATGTCTCTTCTTTCTCCACCTCCCGTTTATCCTCGGATGTCTCTTCTCTGTCCTTCTCCCGTTTATCCTTGGATGTCTCTTCTCTGTCCACCTCCCGTTTATCCTCGGATGTCTCTTCTCTCTTCACCTCCCGTTTATCCTTGGATGTCTCTTCTCTCTCCACCTCCCCTTTATCCTTGGATGTCTCTTCTCTCTCCACCTCCCCTTTATCTTTGGATGTCTCTTCTCTCTCCACCTCCCGTTTATCCCCGGATGTCTCTTCTCTGTCCACCTCACTTTTATCCTTGGATGTCTCTTCTCTGTCCACCTCCCGTTTATCCTTGGATGTCTCTTCTCTGTCCACCTCCCGTTTATCCTCGGATGTCTCTTCTCTGTCCATTTCACCTTTATCCTCGGATGTCTCTTCTTTCTCCACCTCCCGTTTATCCTCGGATGTCACTTCTTTGTCCATTTCCCGTTTATCCTTGGATGTCTCTTCTCTCTCCACCTCCCGTTTATCCTTGGATGTCTCTTCTCTGTCCTTCTCCCGTTTATCCTCAGATGTCTCTTCTCTCTCCACCTTCCGTTTATCCTTGGATGTCTCTTCTCTCTCCACCTCCCGTTTATCCTTGGATGTCTCTTCTCTCTCCACCTCCCGTTTATCCTTGGATGTCTCTTCTCTCTCCACCTCCCGTTTATCCTCGGATGTCTCTTCTCTGTCCATTTCACCTTTATCCTCGGATGTCTCTTCTCTGTCCACCTCACTTTTATCCTCGGATGTCTCTTCTCTGTCCACCTCCCATTTATCCTTGGATGTCTCTTCTCTGTCCACCTCCCGTTTATCCTCGGATGTCTCTTCTTTCTCCACCTCCCGTTTATCCTCGGATGTCTCTTCTTTCTCCACCTCCCGTTTATCCTCGGATGTCTCTTTTCTGTCCACCTCCCATTTATCCTTGGATGTCACTTCTTTGTCCATCTCCCGTTTATCCTCGGATGTCTCTTCTTTCTCCACCTCCCGTTTATCCTCGGATGTCTCTTCTCTGTCCATCTCCCATTTATCCTTGGATGTCTCTTCTTTGTCCATCTCCCGTTTATCCTCGGATGTCTCTTCTCTGTCCTTCTCCCGTTTATCCTTGGATGTCTCTTCTCTGTCCTTCTCCCGTTTATCCTCGGATGTCTCTTCTCTGTCCACCTCCCGTTTATCCTCGGATGTCTCTTCTTTCTCCACCTCCCGTTTATCCTCGGATGTCTCTTCTTTCTCCACCTCCCGTTTATCCTCGGATGTCTCTTCTCTGTCCTTCTCCCGTTTATCCTTGGATGTCTCTTCTCTGTCCACCTCCCGTTTATCCTTGGATGTCTCTTCTCTGTCCACCTCCCGTTTATCCTCGGATGTCTCTTCTCTGTCCATTTCACCTTTATCCTCGGATGTCTCTTCTCTGTCCATTTCACCTTTATCCTCGGATGTCTCTTCTCTGTCCATTTCACCTTTATCCTCGGATGTCTCTTCTCTGTCCACCTCACTTTTATCCTTGGATGTCTCTTCTCTGTCCACCTCACTTTTATCCTTGGATGTCTCTTCTCTGTCCACCTCACCTTTATCCTCGGATGTCTCTTCTCTGTCCACCTCACCATTATCCTCGGATGTCTCTTCTCTGTCCACCTCCCCTTTATCCTCGGATGTCTCTTCTCTGTCCACCTCCCGTTTATCCTCGGATGTCTCTTCTCTCTCCACCTCACTTTTATCCTTGGATGTCTCTTCTCTGTCCACCTCCCGTTTATCCTCGGATGTCTCTTCTCTGTCCACCTCCCGTTTATCCTCGGATGTCTCTTCTCTCTCCACCTCCCCTTTATCCACGGATGTCTCTTCTCTGTCCACCTCACCATTATCCTCGGATGTCTCTTCTCTGTCCACCTCCCGTTTATCCTCGGATGTCTCTTCTCTGTCCACCTCCCGTTTATCCTCGGATGTCTCTTCTCTCTCCACCTCCCCTTTATCCACGGATGTCTCTTCTCTGTCCACCTCACCATTATCCTCGGATGTCTCTTCTCTGTCCATTTCACCTTTATCCTCGGATGTCTCTTCTCTGTCCACCTCACTTTTATCCTTGGATGTCTCTTCTCTGTCCACCTCACTTTTATCCTTGGATGTCTCTTCTCTGTCCACCTCACCTTTATCCTCGGATGTCTCTTCTCTGTCCACCTCACCATTATCCTCGGATGTCTCTTCTCTGTCCACCTCCCCTTTATCCTCGGATGTCTCTTCTCTGTCCACCTCCCGTTTATCCTCGGATGTCTCTTCTCTCTCCACCTCACTTTTATCCTTGGATGTCTCTTCTCTGTCCACCTCCCGTTTATCCTCGGATGTCTCTTCTCTGTCCACCTCCCGTTTATCCTCGGATGTCTCTTCTCTCTCCACCTCCCCTTTATCCACGGATGTCTCTTCTCTGTCCACCTCACCATTATCCTCGGATGTCTCTTCTCTGTCCACCTCCCGTTTATCCTCGGATGTCTCTTCTCTGTCCACCTCCCGTTTATCCTCAGATGTCTCTTCTCTGTCCACCTCCCGTTTATCCTCGGATGTCTCTTCTCTGTCCATTTCACCTTTATCCTCGGATGTCTCTTCTCTCTCCACCTCCCCTTTATCCTCGGATGTCTCTTCTCTCTCCACCTCCCCTTTATCCTCGGATGTCTCTTCTCTGTCCACCTCCCGTTTATCCTCGGATGTCTCTTCTCTGTCCACCTCCCGTTTATCCTCGGATGTCTCTTCTCTGTCCATTTCACCTTTATCCTCGGATGTCTCTTCTCTGTCCACCTCCCGTTTATCCTCAGATGTCTCTTCTCTGTCCACCTCCCGTTTATCCTCGGATGTCTCTTCTCTGTCCATTTCACCTTTATCCTCGGATGTCTCTTCTCTCTCCACCTCCCCTTTATCCTCGGATGTCTCTTCTCTCTCCACCTCCCGTTTATCCTCGGATGTCTCTTCTCTGTCCACCTCCCGTTTATCCTCGGATGTCTCTTCTCTGTCCATTTCACCTTTATCCTCGGATGTCTCTTCTCTCTCCACCTCCCCTTTATCCTCGGATGTCTCTTCTCTCTCCACCTCCCCTTTATCCTCGGATGTCTCTTCTCTCTCCACCTCCCCTTTATCCTCGGATGTCTCTGTTCCGATCCCTGTGGTTTTGGGGCTGTTGACTGGAACCCATAGAGGATCAGTGATTATGTGTTATATACGATAATGGTGGACGTGTAAACCTCAGCTGGTCTGTAGCGGGTCACTGATGCCCATCATCCACCCATCATCCACCCATCATCCACGCATCATCCACCCATCATCCATGCATTATCCACCCATCATCCACCCATCATCCATGCATTATCCACCCATCATCCATGCATTATCCACCCATCATCCATGCATTAACCACCCATCATCCACCCATCATCCATGCATTATCCACCCATCATCCATGCATTATCCACCCATCATCCACGCATTATCCACCCATCATCCACCCATCATCCACCCATCATCCATCTATCATCCATCCATCATCCATGCATTAACCACCCATCATCCACCCATCATCCATGCATTATCCACCCATCATCCATGCATTATCCACCCATCATCCATGCATTATCCACCCATCATCCACGCATCATGTGACACAGTCCCCTATATGGTTAACACCCGACCTTAGGACCCTCTGATTCAGTCTGAATCAGTTGTTTCCAACCCTGTGTCTCTGTGTGGGGGTCTCTATATATGGGGATGTCTCTGTATCTGGGGATGTCTCTCTATGCAGGCTTGGCTGTGGTCTCAGTCTATCTGGGGATGTCTCTATATCTGAGGATGTCTCTGTATCTGGGGATGTCTCTCTATGCAGGCTTGGCTGTGGTCTCAGTCTATCTGGGGATGTCTCTATCTAAGGATGTCTTTGTATCTGGGGATGTCTCTATATATGAGGATGTCTCTGTATCTGGGGATGTCTCTCTATGCAGGCTTGGCTGTGGTCTCAGTCTATCTGGGGATGTCTCTATATCTGAGGATGTCTCTGTATCTGGGGATGTCTCTATATCTGAGGATGTCTCTGTATCTGGGGATGTCTCTCTGTGCAGGCTTGGCTGTGGTCTCAGTCTATCTGGGGATGTCTCTATCTAAGGATGTCTTTGTATCTGGGGATGTCTCTATATATGAGGATGTCTCTGTATCTGGGGATGTCTCTCTGTGCAGGCTTGGCTGTGGTCTCAGTCTATCTCGGGATGTCTCTATATCTGAGGATGTCTCTGTATCTGGGGATGTCTCTGTGCAGGCTTGGCTGTGGTCTCAGTCTATCTGGGGATGTCTCTATATATGAGGATGTCTCTGTATCTGGGGATGTCTCTATATATGAGGATGTCTCTGTATCTGGGGATGTCTCTATATATGAGGATGTCTCTGTATCTGGGGATGTCTCTCTGTGCAGGCTTGGCTGTGGTCTCAGTCTATCTGGGGATGTCTCTATATATGAGGATGTCTCTGTATCTGGGGATGTCTCTATATGCAGGCTTGGCTGTGGTCTCAGTCTATCTGGGGATGTCTCTATCTAAGGATGTCTTTGTATCTGGGGATGTCTCTATATATGAGGATGTCTCTGTATCTGGGGATGTCTCTCTATGCAGGCTTGGCTGTGGTCTCAGTCTATCTGGGGATGTCTCTATATCTGAGGATGTCTCTGTATCTGGGGATGTCTCTCTATGCAGGCTTGGCTGTGGTCTCAGTCTATCTGGGGATGTCTCTATATCTGAGGATGTCTCTGTATCTGGGGATGTCTCTATATCTGAGGATGTCTCTGTATCTGGGGATGTCTCTCTGTGCAGGCTTGGCTGTGGTCTCAGTCTATCTGGGGATGTCTCTATCTAAGGATGTCTTTGTATCTGGGGATGTCTCTATATATGAGGATGTCTCTGTATCTGGGGATGTCTCTCTGTGCAGGCTTGGCTGTGGTCTCAGTCTATCTGGGGATGTCTCTATATATGAGGATGTCTCTGTATCTGGGGATGTCTCTCTGTGCAGGCTTGGCTGTGGTCTCAGTCTATCTCGGGATGTCTCTATATCTGAGGATGTCTCTGTATCTGGGGATGTCTCTCTGCAGGCTTGGCTGTGGTCTCAGTCTATCTGGGGATGTCTCTATATCTGAGGATGTCTCTGTATCTGGGGATGTCTCTCTGTGCAGGCTTGGCTGTGGTCTCAGTCTGTCTCGGGATGTCTCTATATGTAAGGATGTCTCTGTATCTGGGGATGTCTCTATATGTAAGGATGTCTCTGTATCTGGGGATGTCTCTATATATGAGGATGTCTCTGTATCTGGGGATGTCTCTATATCTAAGGATGTCTCTGTATCTGGCAGGGTGGATTTGTTTTAAATCAAACTGATTTAAATCACGATTTAAATCACTAGTCAGGAAGGCTTGATTTAAATCAGTGATTTAAATCAAAGTTTCTACCTAAACTAGTTCTTGCTACTTTAACATGCAAGTAGATGAAGATTTTTAGAATCACTTTTTATATTACTTTTTTCTCCCCAGTTTAATGGGTTAATCATTCATATTTGGACACCACTGTTCTGTTGTACTTAGGAAGGAGAAAAATAATCCTGAACTTAATAACAATTTAAATGGATTTATTCAACTGAAACAATAACAACATTACAGCATACGTTATTTGCTTAAACAAACATCCATGTTAACTAATTTGGCTAAACAAAAAAAAAAAAAAAAAAATAGTCCAAACAATCAGAAACATATTGTCTAACTTCTTGGACTTGGTACTGAAGGGGATGATTCTGTATTCATAGGTTTGTAGAACAATAGGATTAAGGTCTTTTTCTCAACTCTGTTCATGTTGTAACATTTGAGAACATATACAGCCTTTATTCTACTGAGTTAAACAACTCAGCTTTATCTCATGATGGAAGAACCTTTGGATGGTAAAATATTTTCCTCAAAAAGCAGTTTATTGAAAAAAATCCGATTTAAATCAAAAAAATCCGATTTAAATAAAAAAAATCCGATTTTTTTGATTTTTTTAAAAAAATCATTGATTTTTATCCACCCTGGTATCTGGGGATGTCTCTATATCTGAGGATGTCTCTCTGTGCAGGCTTGGCTGTGGTCTCAGTCTATCTGGGGATGTCTCTATATCTAAGGATGTCTCTGTATCTGGGGATGTCTCTATATATGAGGATGTCTCTGTATCTGGGGATGTCTCTATATATGAGGATGTCTCTGTATCTGGGGATGTCTCTCTGTGCAGGCTTGGCTGTGGTCTCAGTCTATCTGGGGATGTCTCTATATATGAGGATGTCTCTGTATCTGGGGATGTCTCTCTGTGCAGGCTGCGGTCTCAGTCTGGGGACAGATGGCTGTCTCTCCTGCCGGGTTTTGGCGCCTTGTGTTGCGCTCTCGCCTGCTCCCATCTGTCACCGCTCGGAGGCCGCGCTCTTCATGGTGTCTCTTTCGTGTTGCAGATCGCCCCCCCTCCCCTGTCAATGTGACAGTCACACAGCTGAAGGCCAACTCCGCCACTGTCTCGTGGGATGTCCCCGAAGGCGACATTATCATTGGATACGCCATCTCTCAGCAGGTAGGTGGTCTCTCCAGCACTCTGCACCATGGAGGGGCCTATAGCTCATCCTGAGCCTCCTGCTTCATGAGTGGAGAAGCGTCAGGAAGGTGGCGCCACCTGCTGGCCTCACTGCCGACCCCCACCACCTGCTCTCTACAGACCCCCCCACCACCTGCTCTCTACAGACCCCCCCACCACCTGCTCTCTACAGACACCTCCCCACCACCTGCTCTCTACAGACCCCCCATCACCTGCTCTCTACAGACCCCCCACCACCTGCTCTCTACAGACCCCCCCACCACCTGCTCTCTACAGACCCCCCCACCACCTGCTCTCTACAGACCCCCCCACCACCTGCTCTCTACAGACCCTCCCCCATCACCTGCTCTCTACAGACCCCCCTCCCCCATCACCTGCTCTCTACAGACCCCCCCCATCACCTTCTCTCTACAGACCCCCATCACCTGCTCTCTACAGACCCCCCCCACCACCTGCTCTCTACAGACCCCCCCCACCACCTGCTCTCTACAGACCCCCCCACCACCTGCTCTCTACAGACACCTCCCCACCACCTGCTCTCTACAGACCCCCCCACCACCTGCTCTCTACAGACCCCCCCATCACCTTCTCTCTACAGACCCCCCCACCACCTGCTCTCTACAGACCCCCCCACCACCTGCTCTCTACAGACCCCCCCCCACCACCTGCTCTCTACAGACCCCCCCACCACCTGCTCTCTACAGACCCCCCCACCACCTGCTCTCTACAGACACCTCCCCACCACCTGCTCTCTACAGACCCCCCCCACCACCTGCTCTCTACAGACCCCTCCCCACCACCTGCTCTCTACAGACCCCTCCCCACCACCTGCTCTCTACAGACCCCTCCCCACCACCTTCTCTCTACAGACCCCCCACCACCTGCTCTCTACAGACCCCTCCCCACCACCTGCTCTCTACAGACCCCTCCCCATCACCTGCTCTCTACAGACCCCCCACCACCTGCTCTCTACAGACCCCTCCCCACCACCTGCTGTCTACAGACCCCCCCACCACCTGCTCTCTACAGACCCCCACCACCTGCTCTCTACAGACCCCCCCATCACCTGCTCTCTACAGACCCCTCCCCATCACCTGCTCTCTACAGACCCCCCCATCACCTGCTCTCTACAGACCCCTCCCCATCACCTGCTCTCTACAGACCCCTCCCCACCACCTGCTCTCTACAGACCCCCCCCACCACCTGCTCTCTACAGACCCCTCCCCATCACCTGCTCTCTACAGACCCCCCACCACCTGCTCTCTACAGACCCCCCCACCACCTGCTCTCTACAGACCCCCCCACCACCTGCTCTCTACAGACCCCCCCATCACCTGCTCTCTACAGACCCCTCCCCATCACCTGCTCTCTACAGACCCCCCCACCACCTGCTCTCTACAGACCCCCCACCACCTGCTCTCTACAGACCCCCCCCCACCACCTTCTCTCTACAGACCCCTCCCCACCACCTGCTCTCTACAGACCCCCCCACCACCTGCTCTCTACAGACCCCCCCCATCACCTTCTCTCTACAGACCCCTCCCCACCACCTTCTCTCTACAGACCCCTCCCCACCACCTGCTCTCTACAGACCCCTCCCCACCACCTGCTCTCTACAGACCCCTCCCCACCACCTGCTCTCTACAGACCCCTCCCCACCACCTGCTCTCTACAGACCCCTCCCCACCACCTGCTCTCTACAGACCCCTCCCCACCACCTGCTCTCTACAGACCCCTCCCCACCACCTGCTCTCTACAGACCCCTCCCCATCACCTGCTCTCTACAGACCCCCACCACCTGCTCTCTACAGACCCCCCCACCACCTGCTCACTACAGACCCCTCCCCACCACCTGCTGACCTCACTGCCGACCCCTCCCCACCACCTGCTGACCTCACTGCCGACCCCCATCACCTGCTCTCTACAGACCCCTCCCCATCACCTGCTCTCTACAGACCCCCCCACCACCTGCTCTCTACAGACCCCTCCACCACCTGCTCTCTACAGACCCCTCCACCACCTGCTCTCTACAGACCCCCCCACCACCTGCTCTCTACAGACCCCCCCACCACCTTCTCTCTACAGACCCCTCCACCACCTGCTCTCTACAGACCCCTCCACCACCTGCTCTCTACAGACCCCTCCCCATCACCTGCTCTCTACAGACCCCCCCACCACCTGCTCTCTACAGACCCCACCACCACCTTCTCTCTACAGACCCCCCCATCACCTGCTCTCTACAGACCCCCACCACCTGCTCTCTACAGACCCCCCACCACCTGCTCACTACAGACCCCCCCATCACCTGCTCTCTACAGACCCCTCCCCACCACCTGCTGACCTCACTGCCGACCCCCATCACCTGCTCTCTACAGACCCCCCCATCACCTGCTCTCTACAGACCCCTCCCCATCACCTGCTCTCTACAGACCCCTCCACCACCTGCTCTCTACAGAACCCTCCCCACCACCTGCTCTCTACAGACCCCTCCCCATCACCTGCTCTCTACAGACCCCCCATCACCTGCTCTCTACAGACCCCCCACCACCTGCTCTCTACAGACCCCCCCACCACCTGCTCTCTACAGACCCCTCCCCATCACCTGCTCTCTACAGACCCCCCCACCACCTGCTCTCTACAGACCCCTCCACCACCTGCTCTCTACAGACCCCCCCACCACCTGCTCTCTACAGACCCCCCCCACCACCTGCTCTCTACAGACCCCCATCACCTGCTCTCTACAGACCCCTCCCCACCACCTGCTCTCTACAGACCCCCATCACCTGCTCTCCTCCCATCACCTGCTCTCTACAGACCCCCATCACCTGCTCTCCCCCCATCACCTGCTCTCTACAGACCCCACCCCCCCTGTGCCAGTCTTTACTGAAGTTCTGCCATTCTACTCATGTACCAGGGAGTCCAGGGTGAGCAGAACCACAGGCCAGACCAGTCACCGGGGGTGGGGGAGATTGGAGCTGAACGCTGATGATGGTGACCATGGTAGTGCTGATGATGAGGAGGAGGAGGACTGTGATGATGATGATGATGAGGACTGTGATGATGATGAGGACTGTGATGATGATGAGGACTGTGATGATGATGAGGACTGTGATGATGATGAGGACTGTGATGATGATGATGACTGTGATGATGGTGGGAGTGTTGATGATGATGATGATGATGATGGTGGCAGTGTTGATGATGATGATGATGGTGGCAGTGTTGATGATGATGATGGTGGGAGTGTTGATGATGATGATGGTGGGAGTGTTGATGATGGTGGGAGTGTTGATGATGATGATGGTGGGAGTGTTGATGATGATGATGGTGGGAGTGTTGATGATGATGATGGTGGGAGTGTTGATGATGATGATGGTGGGAGTGTTGATGATGGTGGGAGTGTTGATGATGATGATGGTGGCAGTGATGATGATGATGATGGTGGCAGTGTTGATGATGATGATGATGATGGTGGCAGTGTTGATGATGATGGTGGCAGTGTTGATGATGATGATGGTGGGAGTGTTGATGATGATGATGGTGGCAGTGTTGATGATGATGGTGGCAGTGTTGATGATGATGGTGGCAGTGTTGATGATGATGATGGTGGCAGTGATGATGATGATGATGATGATGATGGCAGTGTTGATGATGATGATGATGGTGGCAGTGTTGATGATGATGATGATGGCAGTGTTGATGATGATGATGGTGGCAGTGTTGATGATGATGATGGTGGCAGTGTTGATAATGATGATGGTGGCAGTGATGATGATGATGATGATGGCAGTGTTGATGATGATGATGATGGTGGCAGTGTTGATGATGATGATGGTGGCAGTGTTGATGATGATGATGATGGCAGTGTTGATGATGATGATGATGGTGGCAGTGTTGATGATGATGATGGTGGCAGTGTTGATGATGATGATGATGGCAGTGTTGATGATGATGATGGTGGCAGTGTTGATGATGATGATGGTGGCAGTGTTGATGATGATGATGGTGGCAGTGTTGATGATGATGATGGTGGCAGTGTTGATGATGATGATGGTGGCAGTGTTGATGAAGACAGTGATGATGGTGGCAGTGTTGATGATGATGATGATGATGCCAGTGTTGATGATGATGATGATGGTGGCAGTGTTGATGATGATGATGCCAGTGTTGATGATGATGATGATGGTGGCAGTGTTGATGATGATGATGATGGTGGCAGTGTTGATGATGATGGTGGCAGTGTTGATGATGATGATGGTGGCAGTGTTGATGATGATGATGATGATGATGATGATGGCAGTGTTGATGATGATGATGATGATGGTGGGAGTGTTGATGATGATGATGATGATGGTGGCAGTGTTGATGATGATGATGATGATGATGATGGTGGGAGTGTTGATGATGATAGTGATGGTGGCAGTGTTGATGATGATGATGATGATGATGGCAGTGTTGATGATGATGATGGTGGCAGTGTTGATGATGATGATGGTGGCAGTGTTGATGATGATGGTGGTGGCAGTGTTGATGATGATGATGGTGGCAGTCTTGATGATGATGATGGTGGTGGCAGTGTTGATGATGATGATGGTGGCAGTGTTGATGATGATGATGGTGACAGTGATGATGATGGTGGCAGTGCTGATGATGATGATGGTGGCAGTGTTGATGATGATGATGATGGTGGCAGTGTTGATGATGATATTGGTGGCAGTGTTGATGATGATGATGATGGTGGCAGTGTTGATGATGATGATGATGGCAGTGTTGATGATGATGATGGTGGCAGTGTTGATGATGATGATGGTGGCAGTGTTGATGATAATGATGATGGTGGCAGTGTTGATGATGATGATGGTGGCAGTGTTGATGATGATGGTGGCAGTGTTGATGATGATGGTGGCAGTGTTGATGATGATGATGGTGGCAGTGTTGATGATGATGATGATGGTGGCAGTGTTGATGATGATGATGGTGGCAGTGTTGATGATGATGGTGGCAGTGTTGATGATGATGGTGGCAGTGTTGATGATGATGATGATGGCAGTGTTGATGATGATGATGATGGCAGTGTTGATGATGATGATGATGGCAGTGTTGATGATGATGATGGTGGCAGTGTTGATGATGATGATGATGGTGGCAGTGTTGATGATGATGGTGGGAGTGTTGATGATGAAGACAGTGATGGTGGTGGCAGTGTTGATGATGATGATGGTGACAGTGATGATGATGATGATGGTGGCAGTGTTGATGATAATGATGATGGTGGCAGTGTTGATGATGATGGTGGCAGTGTTGATGATGATGATGGTGACAGTGTTGATGATGATGATGGTGGCAGTGTTGATGATGATGATGGTGACAGTGTTGATGATGATGGTGGCAGTGTTGATGATGATGATGGTGACAGTGATGATGATGGTGGCAGTGTTGATGATGATGATGGTGGGAGTGTTGATGATGATGATGGTGGCAGTGTTGATGATGATGGTGGCAGTGTTGATGATGATGATGATGATGATGGCAGTGTTGTTGATGATGATGGTGGCAGTGTTGATGATGATGGTGGCAGTGTTGATGATGATGGTGGCAGTGATGTTGATGATGATGGTGGCAGTGTTGATGATGATGGTGGCAGTGATGTTGATGATGATGGTGGCAGTGATGATGATGATGGTGGCAGTGTTGATGATGATGATGGTGGCAGTGTTGATGATAATGATGATGGTGGCAGTGTTGATGATGATGGTGGCAGTGTTGATGATGATGGTGGGAGTGTTGATGATGATGATGATGATGGCAGTGTTGATGATGATGATGATGGCAGTGTTGATGATGATGATGGTGGCAGTGTTGATGATGATGATGATGGCAGTGTTGATGATGATGATGGTGGCAGTGTTGATGATGATGATGATGGTGGCAGTGTTGATGATGATGATGGTGGCAGTGTTGATGATGAAGACAGTGATGATGGTGGGAGTGTTGATGATGATGATGATGATGGTGGCAGTGTTGATGATGATGGTGGGAGTGTTGATGATGAAGACAGTGATGATGGTGGCAGTGATGATGATGATGATGATGATGGTGGCAGTGTTGATGATGATGATGGTGGCAGTGTTGATGATGATGATGATGGTGGCAGTGTTGATGATGATGATGATGGTGGCAGTGTTGATGATGATGATGGTGACAGTGTTGATGATGATGATGGTGGCAGTGTTGATGATGATGATGGTGACAGTGTTGATGATGATGGTGGCAGTGTTGATGATGATGATGGTGACAGTGATGATGATGGTGGCAGTGTTGATGATGATGATGGTGGGAGTGTTGATGATGATGATGGTGGCAGTGTTGATGATGATGGTGGCAGTGTTGTTGATGATGATGGTGGCAGTGTTGATGATGATGATGGTGGCAGTGTTGATGAAGATGGTGGTGGTGGCAGTGTTGATGATGATGATGGTGGCAGTGTTGATGATGATGATGGTGGCAGTGTTGATGATGATGATGATGATGGCAGTGATGATGATGATGGTGGCAGTGTTGATGATGATGATGGTGGTGGCAGTGTTGATGATGATGATGGTGGTGGCAGTGTTGATGATGATAGTGATGGTGGCAGTGTTGATGATGGTGGTGGCAGTGTTGATGATGATGATGGTGGCAGTGTTGATGATGATGGTGGGAGTGTTGATGATGAAGACAGTGATGATGGTGGCAGTGATGATGATGATGATGATGGTGGCAGTGTTGATGATGATGATGGTGGCAGTGTTGATGATGATGATGGTGGCAGTGTTGATGATGATGATGGTGGCAGTGTTGATGATGATGATGGTGGCAGTGTTGATGATGATGATGGTGGCAGTGTTGATGATGATGATGGTGGCAGTGTTGATGATGATGATGGTGGCAGTGTTGATGATGATGATGATGGTGGCAGTGTTGATGATGATGGTGGCAGTGTTGATGATGATGATGGTGGCAGTGTTGATGATGATGATGATGATGGCAGTGTTGATGATGATGATGATGGTGGCAGTGTTGATGATGATGATGGTGGCAGTGTTGATGATGATGATGGTGGCAGTGTTGATGATGATGATGGTGGCAGTGTTGATGATGATGATGGTGGCAGTGTTGATGATGATGATGGTGGCAGTGTTGATGATGATGATGATGGTGACAGTGATGATGATGGTGGCAGTGTTGATGATGATATTGGTGGCAGTGTTGATGATGATGATGATGATGATGGTGGCAGTGTTGATGATGATGGTGGGAGTGTTGATGATGAAGACAGTGATGATGGTGGCAGTGATGATGATGATGGTGGTGGCAGTGTTGATGATGATGATGGTGGCAGTGTTGATGATGATGATGGTGGCAGTGTTGATGATGATGATGATGGTGGCAGTGTTGATGATGATGATGATGGTGGCAGTGTTGATGATGATGGCAGTGTTGATGATGATGGTGGCAGTGTTGATGATGATGATGGTGGCAGTGTTGATGATGATAATGGTGGCAGTGTTGATGATGAAGACAGTGATGATGGTGGCAGTGTTGATGATGATGATGGTGGCAGTGTTGATGATGATGGTGGGAGTGTTGATGATGAAGACAGTGATGATGGTGGCAGTGATGATGATGATGATGATGGTGGCAGTGTTAATGATGATGATGGTGGCAGTGTTGATGATGATGATGGTGGCAGTGTTGATGATGGTGACAGTGATGATGATGGTGGCAGTGTTGATGATGATGATGGTGGCAGTGTTGATGATGATATTGGTGGCAGTGTTGATGATGATGATGATGGTGGCAGTGTTGATGATGATGGTGGGAGTGTTGATGATGAAGACAGTGATGATGGTGGCAGTGATGATGATGATGATGGTGGCAGTGTTGATGATGATGATGGTGGCAGTGTTGATGATGATGATGGTGGCAGTGTTGATGATGATGATGGTGGCAGTGTTGATGATGATGGTGGCAGTGTTGATGATGATGATGGTGGGAGTGTTGATGATGAAGACAGTGATGATGGTGGCAGTGATGATGATGATGATGATGATGGTGGCAGTGTTGATGATGATGATGGTGGCAGTGTTGATGATGATGATGGTGGCGGCAGTGTTGATGATGATGATGATGGTGGCAGTGTTGATGATGGTGGCGGCAGTGTTGATGATGATGATGATGATGGTGGCGGCAGTGTTGATGATGATGATGATGGTGGCAGTGTTGATGATGGTGGCGGCAGTGTTGATGATGATGATGATGACGGTGGCAGTGTTGATGATGATGATGGTGGCAGTGATGATGAAGACAGTGATGATGGTGTGACATCTTTCTCCTTGTTGGGGTCCCCATACTAACCCCCCATCTGCTCTCGCTCTCTTTAGAGGCAGGATGGACAGATCCACAGATTCATACGAGAGGTGAACACGACCAATCGGGCCTGTGTGCTGTGGGACCTGGAGGAGGATACGGACTACATCATCCAGGTGCAATCCATCGGCCTGTACAGCGAGAGCCAGGCCAGCAAGAGGATCCACTTCAGGACCCTAAAGGAGACTGACCGCCTGCCCTCCAACAGCTCCAACCAAGGTGGGGATGGGACCCTGCTGCTGTCCTTCTCCACCCTGCTGCCCATGCTGCTGACCTTCCCCACCCTGCTGCCCATGCTGCTGTCCTCCTCCACCCTGCTGTCCTCCTCCACCCTGCTGCCCATGCTGCTGTCCTCCCCCACCCTGCTGCCCATGCTGCTGTCCTCCTCCACCCTGCTGCCCATGCTGCTGTCCTCCTCCACCCTGCTGCCCATGCTGCTGTCCTCCTCCACCCTGCTGCCCATGCTGCTGACCTTCCCCACCCTGCTGCCCATGCTGCTGTCCTCCTCCACCCTGCTGCCCATGCTGCTGTCCTCCTCCACCCTGCTGCCCATGCTGCTGTCCTCCCCCACCCTGCTGCCCATGCTGCTGACCTTCCCCACCCTGCTGCCCATGCTGCTGTCCTCCTCCACCCTGCTGCCCATGCTGCTGTCCTCCTCCACCCTGCTGCCCATGCTGCTGTCCTCCTCCACCCTGCTGCCCATGCTGCTGTCCTCCTCCACCCTGCTGCCCATGCTGCTGTCCTCCTCCACCCTGCTGCCCATGCTGCTGTCCTCCTCCACCCTGCTGCCCATGCTGCTGTCCTCCTCCACCCTGCTGCCCATGCTGCTGTCCTCCTCCACCCTGCTGCCCATGCTGCTGTCCTCCTCCACCCTGCTGCCCATGCTGCTGTCCTCCTCCACCCTGCTGCCCATGCTGCTGTCCTCCTCCACCCTGCTGCCCATGCTGCTGTCCTCCTCCACCCTGCTGCCCATGCTGCTGACTTCCTCCACCCTGCTGCCCATGCTGCTGTCCTCCTCCACCCTGCTGCCCATGCTGCTGTCCTCCTCCACCCTGCTGCCCATGCTGCTGTCCTCCTCCACCCTGCTGCCCATGCTGCTGTCCTCCTCCACCCTGCTGCCCATGCTGCTGTCCTCCTCCACCCTGCTGCCCATGCTGCTGTCCTCCTCCACCCTGCTGCCCATGCTGCTGTCCTCCTCCACCCTGCTGCCCATGCTGCTGTCCTCCTCCACCCTGCTGCCCATGCTGCTGTCCTCCTCCACCCTGCTGCCCATGCTGCTGTCCTCCTCCACCCTGCTGCCCATGCTGCTGTCCTCCCCCACCCTGCTGCCCATGCTGCTGTCCTCCCCACCCTGCTGCCCATGCTGCTGTCCTCCTCCACCCTGTTGCCCATGCTGCTGTCCTCCTCCACCCTGTTGCCCATGCTGCTGTCCTCCCCCACCCTGCTGCTAATGCTGCTGTCCTCCTCCACCCTGCTGCCCATGCTGCTGTCCTCCTCCACCCTGCTGCCCATGCTGCTGTCCTTCTCCACCCTGCTGCCCATGCTGCTGTCCTCCTCCACCCTGCTGCCCATGCTGCTGTCCTCCTCCACCCTGCTGCCCATGCTGCTGTCCTCCTCCACCCTGTTGCCCATGCTGCTGTTCTCCCCCACCCTGCTGCCCATGCTGCTGTCCTTCTCCACCCTGCTGTCCTCCTCCACCCTGCTGCCCATGCTGCTGTCCTTCTCCACCCTGCTGCCCATGCTGCTGTCCTTCTCCACCCTGCTGTCCTCCTCCACCCTGCTGCCCATGCTGCTGTCCTCCTCCACCCTGCTGCCCATGCTGCTGTCCTCCTCCACCCGCTGCCCATGCTGCTGTCCTTCTCCACCCTGCTGCCCATGCTGCTGTCCTCCTCCACCCTGCTGCCCATGCTGCTGACCTTCCCCACCCTGCTGCCCATGCTGCTGACTTCCTCCACCCTGCTGCCCATGCTGCTGTCCTCCTCCACCCGCTGCCCATAATCTTTGTATGTAATACTGCTCTTTGTGCCTGGACAGGGGATATCACTGTGCAGGGTGTGGATAAGGAGCGGCAGCTGGAGACAGGAGAAATTATAATAATTGTGGCCGTTCTGCTGATGTGGGCAGGTGAGGTATTTATGGGGGAGAGGGGGGTGGTACACGGATATATACTTGCCTATATACTGATATATACTTGCCTATATACTGATATATACTTGTTGTATAATGCTGACTGTATTTCATCCCCAGCGGTGATCGCCCTCTTCTGCCGCCAGTATGACATCATCAAGGACAATGATTCCAATAACAACAAGGAAAAGGCCAAACCCTCATCAGAACAGAGCACCCCAGAGCGGCAGACAACGGGGTTACTGCGGAAGGTGGCTACACTGGTCTAGATAGCCTGCATGTCCCTACAACAGTACCACCATCTCCCCCCCCCCCCCTACAACAGTACCACCATCTCCCCCCCCTACAACAGTACCACCATCTCCCCCCCCCTACAACAGTACCACCATCTCCCCCCCCCTACAACAGAACCACCATCTCCCCCCCCCCCCCCCTACAACAGTACCACCATCTCCCCCCCCCCCTACAACAGTACCACCATCTCCCCCCCCCCTACAACAGTACCACCATCTTCACCCCCCTACAACAGTACCATCATCTTCACCCCCCTACAACAGTACCATCATCTTCACCCCCCTACAACAGTACCAACATCCTCAACCCTCTACAACAGTACCAACATCCTCAACCCCCTACAGTACCACTGTAACAACTGGAGTTGTGGATCTGCTGAACCGCTGCTAGCAATTTCATAAGCTGCACCACTGAGCAGAGTCTAAGGGGCCGCTGGTCTTGCCCACCCCAAGGTGGGTTGGATTTGCTGCGGCCGGTGACCCCCACACTGCTACCTCTGGCTTGGCTTGCTAACAGCGGCAGACAGGGTGAAACAGCTAAAACCAGGGCAGCAGTCATGGGGCTGGAACCACAGGCGGCAGGAACCACAGGCGGCAGGAGTCATGGGCGGCTGGTACCACACGCTAAGGGAAGCATGCAACACTAGGGGCAGGGCAGGAATTTATAGGGAGGTGTTAGCACATAAACCAATTAGGGACGTACTGTCCCTTTAAATCACAGAGAGCCGGCGTGTGCATCAGGTTAAACAGGAACAGGCGGGGCGCGTGCACTTAGGGTGCTTTGTGGGGCTAAAAGAATGGCCATGCCGAGCCCCTGCACATGGGCTACAGCGTCTTTTGGGGTCAGAACACTTGGGAAACGGGTGCGGCCCGTAGCATGGGATACCGCCACAGCCGTGACACTTCTGAAGGTGGGGTATACAGATATTGAGAGGTGGGATCCTATTTGCGGTGTGTGGAGACCTCATAGCAGTTAGTACCTACATCTACTAGTTTAGGGGCAACTGAAACTTAGAGATGGAGGCTGCAGAGGGCTGGTGGGAAATATGCAAGGTATATAAAGGTCCGAAAGAACACTGCTCCTCAGACACAGAAACACCCAATGATGCCCACATACGTAATTCATCCTCTGTGCTTTCATCATGGCACCTGTGCCATCCATAACTCCCAACATGTCAACCCGTCTGCTGGTGTGAGGAACCTAGGGTGTCCCGACATCCTCCTCCCTCCACATGTACAACGTCTTGAAGGCCTCCTCGTAGATAAAACCACAGATGAGACATTTTACCACAATGTGGCTTCACTCGAGAGCCCTCTGTGCGATAATATGGAGGTTCTATTCCTTGGAGCTATTGTGTGGATGATACTTATGTAGTGTTTTTCATCTTTTCAGAAGAAGACCCCATCCGTCAATATCATTGAGGTATAGTGCTGCCCGCTCCTGGCCCTGGTTCTTCACATGGCATCCTGGGCTTGCTGCTGACTGAAGACTCTTTATAGCAATACAATGGAACTCTGCCACCAGCGGAGCTTTCCCAAGGGCTCATCTCATCCCCTCTGCCACACGCAGGTAACATCTCGCCAGCCATGGGACCTAAAGACCTTGAGATGTCCACCTGGTGTAGAAGATGGTCAGTGCAGACCTGCGTGTTGGTCGTACTACATATGAACAATAGAAGAAAAGCATGTAGACGCTGCTGCATGGATGGATCTCCATAACTACCAGAAGACATGCAGAGACATTGTAAAGACACAATGCTCAGAGTAACTCCATGGATGGGGATCCGTGTACAGTAATAGTTCTTAACCTGCTCACCATGTCCCAGGTAGCATACCATGCCATGAAGCCGCTCCATAGGTGACTACTTCTACTTCTGATTTGGTGACCGTTGGTTAATAACTACACCCCCAGCCCCAAAGGATCCCATTACATGAGGTTAAGAACCATTAACTCAAGCTAGCAGTATGATGATGCAAAGGGGTATTACTGTAAGCTATAGTATAGTGATGGTGGAGTCATCTCCGCCTGGTAACAGTGTGCTAGACGTCACGTCATTGTTCTAGGTCATGTATAATCAGGGTAGAGTCGCATCTGGGTTATGATACCATTACTGTGGGTTCTAGGATATTGGGGGGGAAGCTGTGCCAATACTACATGTTACAGTCAAGTGAGTTATCTCCTGGGGTACTCTATGATGGTCATACCACTGTTCTAGGTTATAGCATAAGAATGGAGTTATCTACTGAGATACTCTATGATGGTCATACCACTGTTCTAGGTTATAGCATAAGAGTGGAGTTATCTCCTGGGGTACTCTATGATGGTCATACCACTGTTCTAGGTTATAGCATAAGAGTGGAGTTATCTACTGAGATACTCTATGATGGTCATACCACTGTTCTAGGTTATAGCATAAGAGTGGAGTTATCTCCTGGGGTACTCTATGATGGTCATACCACTGTTCTAGGTTATAGCATAAGAATGGAGTTATCTCCTGGGGTACTCTATGATGGTCATACCACTGTTCTAGGTTATAGCATAAGAGTGGAGTTATCTCCTGGGGTACTCTATGATGGTCATACCACTGTTCTAGGTTATAGCATAAGAGTGGAGTTATCTACTGAGATACTCTATGATGGTCATACCACTGTTCTAGGTTATAGCATAAGAGTGGAGTTATCTACTGAGATACTCTATGATGGTCATACCACTGTTCTAGGTTATAGCATAAGAGTGGAGTTATCTACTGAGATACTCTATGATGGTCATACCACTGTTCTAGGTTATAGCATAAGAGTGGAGTTATCTACTGAGATACTCTATGATGGTCATACCACTGTTCTAGGTTATAGCATAAGAATGGAGTTATCTCAGGGTAATTTATGATGGAGTCATGTTACTGTTCTAGGTTATAGTTTGAGAGTGGATTTATCTCCCTGGGTACTCTATGATGGAGACATCAATGTTACAGGTTAGAATATGAGAGTGAAGTTATCTTCCCAGGGTTCCCTATGATGTTCATATCAATGTCCTTGATTATAGTACTGCTATCCCCCATGGTTCTCTATGATGGTTAGACCACTGTTCTAGGTTATAGTATAAGAATGCAGCTATCCCACTGGGTACTCTATGATGGTCATACCACTGTTCTAGGTTATACTATGACAATGTAGTTATCTCCCAGAGTACTCTATGATGGTAATACCACTGTTCTAGGTTATACTATGACAATGCAGTTATCTCCTGCTAGGTTCTCTATGATGGTCATACCACTGTTCTAGGTTATACTATAACAATTCAGCTATCCCGCTGGGTTCTCTACGATGGTCATGTGTGAAGGTGGAGTCATTAGAATACAAACAGCCTTGTTTTCCGTCTGTGCTAGGCTCGGAGAATGGGTTTAGCTGTTATCTTCCTCTGGGTTTAGTATGGTGGGTGGGATGGGCAGGTCATTCTCTTTTAGGGGTTCACTTATTGGGGCGATGATTCTTGAGCTTTCTTACACTGTATTTGTGTAATCACCTCTGCTGGATATCTTGCTGACACTTCTTGGTTTCTGTATTGTGTGACTTAGTTGTCGGGCCACATTGTGGTGACTTCTGGATTCCCACAATCGACGTGTCCCCGGCCGCCTGCCGCTTTACTGCTCAATCTCCTATCAGTGCCTTTTATTTTAAGTCCTTTCACCCTGTGGTTTGTCCTCCAGTGCAGTTTCTTCTGGAACTTTACCCTTACTGGGGAGCTGAATGTTTCTGCTACCTGGACACTTTCCAGTACCGGCCATATCAATCTAGAATGTTTAGCTTCACTGTATAAATCTAGAATGCTGCTGGTCCCTGAACTGTGTGACACTGAGCTGTTATCTGGAACCCGGGTTCTTATTTCCCACTGCTAAATTCCTGCTGCCAGTACTGTGTGCCTGAAACATTTGGGTGTATGAGTCTAGTACATTTCCTTATAGCTAAACTGTCAATCTAGAACATTCCTGGTACCTGAGTGGTGTGATTCTAGAATGTTTCTTGGTACTCAAGTCAATATGGAACCTTCTCCAGAGCCAGTGACAATTTCCCTTATGTAATTACCATTTGACGCTACATTTGGTAATATCTGAGGTATGTGAGTCTAGAATGTTCCCACAGTATTACTTGTGAGACCAATCATTATGATGGTGCGGGGGGCACAATCAGCACTTCACTAGATCACGAGACACCCGGGAGCCTGATGCCCTCTGTGACCCTGCGATGGGTGTTAGTGTGGGGTCAGGGATGTGCCCTCTGTGACCCTGCGATGGGTGTTAGTGTGGGGTCAGGGATGCGCCTCTGTGACCCTGCGATGGGTGTTAGTGTGGGGTCAGGGATGCGCCTCTGTGACCCTGCGATGGGTGTTAGTGTGGGGTCAGGGATGTGCCCTCTGTGACCCTGCGATGGGTGTTAGTGTGGTGTCAGGGATGTGCCCTCTGTGACCCTGCGATGGGTGTTAGTGTGGGGTCAGGGATGCGCCTCTGTGACCCTGCGATGGGTGTTAGTGTGGGGTCAGGGATGAGCCCTCCGTGACCCTGCGATGGGTGTTAGTGTGGGGTCAGGGATGTGCCTCTGTGACCCTGCGATGGGTGTTAGTGTGGGGTCAGGGATGTGCCCTCTGTGACCCTGCGATGGGTGTTAGTGTGGGGTCAGGGATGTGCCCTCTGTGACCCTGTGATGGGTGTTAGTGTGGGGTCAGGGATGCGCCTCTGTGACCCTGCGATGGGTGTTAGTGTGGGGTCAGGGATGTGCCCTCTGTGACCCTGCGATGGGTGTTAGTGTGGGGTCAGGGATGTGCCCTCTGTGACCCTACAATGGGTGTTAGTGTGGGGTCAGATATGTGCCCTCTGTGACCCTGCGATGGGTGTTAGTGTGGGGTCAGGGATGTGCCCTCTGTGACCCTGCGATGGGTGTTAGTGTGGGGTCAGGGATGCGCCTCTGTGACCCTGCGATGGGTGTTAGTGTGGGGTCAGGGATGTGCCCTCTGTGACCCTGCGATGGGTGTTAGTGTGGGGTCAGGGATGTGCCCTCTGTGACCCTGCGATGGGTGTTAGTGTGGGGTCAGGGATGTGCCCTCTGTGACCCTGCGATGGGTGTTAGTGTGGGGTCAGGGATGCGCCTCTGTGACCCTGCGATGGGTGTTAGTGTGGGGTCAGGGATGTGCCCTCTGTGACCCTGCGATGGGTGTTAGTGTGGGGTCAGGGATGTGCCCTCTGTGACCCTGCGATGGGTGTTAGTGTGGTGTCAGGGATGTGCCCTCTGTGACCCTGCGATGGGTGTTAGTGTGGGGTCAGGGATGTGCCTCTGTGACCCTGCGATGGGTGTTAGTGTGGGGTCAGGGATGTGCCCTCTGTAACCCTGTGATGGGTGTTAGTGTGGGGTCAGGGATGCGCCTCTGTGACCCTGCGATGGGTGTTAGTGTGGGGTCAGGGATGCGCCTCTGTGACCCTGCGATGGGTGTTAGTGTGGGGTCAGGGATGTGCCCTCTGTGACCCTGCGATGGGTGTTAGTGTGGGGTCAGGGATGGGCCCTCTGTGACCCTGCGTTGGGTGTTAGTGTGGGGTCAGGGATGTGCCCTCTGTGACCCTGCGATGGGTGTTAGTGTGGGGTCAGGGATGCGCCTCTGTGACCCTGCGATGGGTGTTAGTGTGGGGTCAGGGATGTGCCCTCTGTGACCCTGCGATGGGTGTTAGTGTGGGGTCAGGGATGCGCCTCTGTGACCCTGCGATGGGTGTTAGTGTGGGGTCAGGGATGTGCCCTCTGTGACCCTGCGATGGGTGTTAGTGTGGGGTCAGGGATGCGCCTCTGTGACCCTGCGATGGGTGTTAGTGTGGGGTCAGGGATGTGCCCTCTGTGACCCTGCGATGGGTGTTAGTGTGGGGTCAGGGATGTGCCCTCTGTGACCCTACAATGGGTGTTAGTGTGGGGTCAGGGATGTGCCCTCTGTGACCCTACAATGGGTGTTAGTGTGGGGTCAGGGATGTGCCCTCTGTGACCCTGCGATGGGTGTTAGTGTGGGGTCAGGGATGTGCCCTCTGTGACCCTACAATGGGTGTTAGTGTGGGGTCAGGGATGTGCCCTCTGTGACCCTGCGATGGGTGTTAGTGTGGGGTCAGGGATGCGCCTCTGTGACCCTGCGATGGGTGTTAGTGTGGGGTCAGGGATGCGCCTCTGTGACCCTGCGATGGGTGTTAGTGTGGGGTCAGGGATGCGCCTCTGTGACCCTACAATGGGTGTTAGTGTGGGGTCAGGGATGTGCCCTCTGTGACCCTGCGAGGGGTGTTAGTGTGGGGTCAGGGATGCGCCTCTGTGACCCTGCGATGGGTGTTAGTGTGGGGTCAGGGATGCGCCTCTGTGACCCTGCGATGGGTGTTAGTGTGGGGTCAGGGATGCGCCTCTGTGACCCTGCGATGGGTGTTAGTGTGGGGTCAGGGATGCGCCTCTGTGACCCTGCGATGGGTGTTAGTGTGGGGTCAGGGATGAGCCCTCCGTGACCCTGCGATGGGTGTTAGTGTGGGGTCAGGGATGTGCCCTCTGTGACCCTACAATGGGTGTTAGTGTGGGGTCAGGGATGTGCCCTCTGTGACCCTGCGATGGGTGTTAGTGTGGGGTCAGGGATGTGCCCTCTGTGACCCTGCGATGGGTGTTAGTGTGGGGTCAGGGATGTGCCCTCTGTGACCCTACAATGGGAATCAGTCTGGTGTCAGGGATGCGCTTCTGTGACCCTACAATGGGTGTTAGTGTGGGGTCAGGGATGTGCCCTCTGTGACTTTACGATGGGCAATGGTCTGGAGTCAGATATGTGCCCTCCATGACCCTGCGATGGGTGTTAGTGTGGGGTCAGGGATGTGCCCTCCATGACCCTATGATGGGTGTTAGGGTCGCAGAGGGCACATATCTGACTCTAGACCATTGCCTATTGTAAAGTCACAGAGGCGCATGCCTGACTCCAGACTTACACCCATCATAGGGTCACAGAGGGCACATATCTGACTCCAGACTATGATGGGTGTTAGTCTGGAGTCCGGAATGTGCCCTCCGTGACCCTATGATGGGTGTTAGTCTGGAGTCCGGAATGTGCCCTCCGTGACCCTATGATGGGTGTTAGTCTGGAGTCCGGAATGTGCCCTCCGTGACCCTATGATGGGTGTTAGTCTGGAGTCAAGGATGTCCACCCTTGTTCTCATCTTCTAAGTTCTTTTCTATTTTCAGGACCAAAATCTATTTTTCTAATATTTTTGTTGTTGCCTTAATGAAAACCTGATGAGAGGGCTGGATGGTGGGGAATCATGTGCGCTGTTCTGGCTCCTCCACTACACAGACTACATTGGCTCTCCAGTCACATGCCTCACCGTTACTGAAGCCACACATGTTCCATACAGCGTATGGTTGGTGGCCATTTGTACATACATGTGATGGGACAGCTCATCTATATCTCTTTCATGTGACTGGAGACACTTTGTGCAGTCAGCAGGGATAGTATTGGCTACCATATTATAGCTTGGCAATTCTCTATCCTAGTGGACATGCCTTGTCACAGACGCCAAGAGACATTGCAGAAGGAGAATGTGGATGGTATGAGTGGGGCCATTAAGGAACACACATGAGTTTCGTTATCGTCATATTTGCTTTCCTATGAGAAGATCTAGTACGTCATCATCTACCAGGTGCTGGGTCCAAAGCTGAGGCCATTCTGCAGGTCAGAGCTATATATCGGGAACATGAGCAGGCGCTATGCATTGTGTACTGGCCGGAGCCCACCTGTGCACTGTAGACCTGGCGCTGCCCACGGCCCAGTGCTCCAAGCCAGGTGGTCCTGAATAAAGACTATGTTCTTCACCATGCAGGCAGTCTCTTCCTTCCACCTGTGTTGTGTTCTGTGTCTGAGACGTGCATGTTCTGGCCTGTCTGACTGCATCGTTCTGTCCTTGTACATATAAGTAGCATGTCTCTGCTGTGTCTTGTATATGATCTGTATAATACTGTATAGCTGTGCATTACTCTGTATATAGAGACCGACGCGTCTCAACATTTACTCCTATATTCTTGCACCATAACAATCGCAAGTCTTCCAGTTACTGAACCAACAGAACATTTGTACCGAGAGTCGTCCTGACTGACACATTGAAGATAACATGTCCCGTATTGTCAGATCTGTACGTGTTCGAATGCATTTCATTCTCTGTGTTTTTGTTTCTTGTTCCTTTACCCTTTAGGTTTATTGTCATGTGATTTCCTGGGCCAAGGTTGTATGTCCTTTGTCTTCCAGCCTCACCCATCACAACTTCTCTTCCATAGTTTCCTCCGTACGTCTATATTTTATGTTCCCATCATCCGGACATTACGAGTAGGCCAGTCTAAAAGCTCTGCCCCCTTTTCCCTGGCTGATCTTACTAAGAGGCGTATGTAGGCTCCAGCAGGTGCCAGTGGGGGATACAGCAGGTTTACGCCAGGGAGAAGGGGCAAATCTGTGCTTTCTCCCTGGTGTACGCCTGGAGCGCAATCCTAGTATATGTCCTACTATGTGTCTACCCATAGTCCCATGAGATTTGTGCCATATGTTACTGCTCCATTATCTCTCACACCAATGATGACCCTACAAGTACTCCAAGTAACCTTACCATCACATAACCTCCCACCATGTGGGTATCTCATTCTCTCACAGTCCCAACATTTATTACTATACACTGTCCTATCACATCCTTCTCTCATCCCCCCATCACATATTCCATGTCCTCCATACCTTCCACTTATTTCCTCTTCTCATCACTTCATCATTAATGGCTCCACACCTCATCTCCAAGTCAAGTGTCCTGATCACCCCATAAATAATGGCCCCCTTCCCTCCATGTCACGGGTCCTGATCACCCCATCAATAATGACCCCTCTCTCTCCCTCCTCACCAAGTCATGTGTCCTAATTGCCCCATCATTAATGACCCCTGTCCCTCCTCACCTCCATGTCACGTGTCCTCATTGCCCCATCATTAATGACCCCTCTCCCTCCTGACCTCCATGTCATGTGTCTTCATTGCCCCATCATTAATGACCCCTCTCCCTCCTCACCTCCATGTCACGTGTCCTCATTGCCCCATCATTAATGACCCCTCTCCCTCCTCACCTCCGTGTCACGTGTCCTCATTGCCCCATCATTAATGACCCCTCTCCCTCCTCACCTCCGTGTCACGTGTCCTCATTGCCCCATCATTAATGACCCCTCTCCCTCCTCACCTCCATGTCACGTGTCCTCATTGCCCCATCATTAATGACCCCTCTCCCTCCTGACCTCCATGTCACGTGTCCTCATTGCCCCATCATTAATGACCCCTCTCCCTCCTCACCTCCATGTCACGTGTCCTCATTGCCCCATCATTAATGACCCCTCTCCCTCCTCACCTCCATGTCACGTGTCCTCATTGCCCCATCAATAATGACCCCTCTCCCTCCTCACCTCCGTGTCACGTGTCCTCATTGCCCCATCATTAATGACCCCTGTCCCTCCTCACCTCCGTGTCACGTGTCCTCATTGCCCCATCATTAATGACCCCTCTCTCTCCCTCCTCACCTCCATGTCACGTGTCCTCATTGCCCCATCATTAATGACCCCTCTCCCTCCTCACCTCCATGTCACGTGTCCTCATTGCCCCATCATTAATGACCCCTCTCCCTCCTGACCTCCATGTCACGTGTCCTCATTGCCCCATCATTAATGACCCCTCTCCCTCCTCACCTCCATGTCACGTGTCCTCATTGCCCCATCATTAATGACCCCTCTCCCTCCTCACCTCCGTGTCATGTGTCCTCATTGCCCCATCATTAATGACCCCTCTCCCTCCTCGCCTCCATGTCACGTGTCCTCATTACCCCATCATTAATGACCCCTCTCCCTCCTCGCCTCCATGTCACGTGTCCTCATTGCCCCATCATTAATGACCCCTCTCCCTCCTGACCTCCATGTCACGTGTCCTCATTGCCCCATCATTAATGACCCCTGTCCCTCCTGACCTCCATGTCACGTGTCCTCATTGCCCCATCATTAATGACCCCTCTCTCTCCCTCCTCACCTCCATGTCACGTGTCCTCATTGCCCCATCATTAATGACCCCTCTCCCTCCTCACCTCCATGTCACGTGTCCTCATTGCCCCATCATTAATGACCCCTGTCCCTCCTCACCTCCATGTCACGTGTCCTCATTGCCCCATCATTAATGACCCCCTTTCTTCCTCACCTCCATGTCACGTGTCCTCATTGCCCCATCATTAGTGACCCCTCTCCCTCCTGACCTCCATGTCACGTGTCCTCATTGCCCCATCATTAATGACCCCTCTCCCTCCTGACCTCCATGTCACGTGTCCTCATTGCCCCATCATTAGTGACCCCTCTCCCTCCTGACCTCCATGTCACGTGTCCTCATTGCCCCATCATTAATGACCCCTCTCCCTCCTCACCTCCATGTCACGTGTCCTCATTGCCCCATCATTAATGACCCCTTTCCTCCTGACCTCCATGTCACGTGTCCTCATTGCCCCATCATTAATGACCCCTCTCCCTCCTGACCTCCATGTCACGTGTCCTCATTGCCCCATCATTAATGACCCCTGTCCCTCCTGACCTCCATGTCACGTGTCCTCATTGCCCCATCATTAATGACCCCTCTCCCTCCTCACCTCCATGTCACGTGTCCTCATTGCCCCATCATTAATGACCCCTCTCCCTCCTGACCTCCATGTCACGTGTCCTCATTGCCCCATCATTAATGACCCCTGTCCCTCCTCACCTCCATGTCACGTGTCCTCATTGCCCCATCATTAATGACCCCTCTCCCTCCTGACCTCCATGTCACGTGTCCTCATCATTAATGACCCCTCTCCCTCCTGACCTCCATGTCACGTGTCCTCATTGCCCCATCATTAATGACCCCTCTCCCTCCTCACCTCCATGTCATGTGTCCTCATTGCCCCATCATTAATGACCCCTCTCCCTCCTCACCTCCATGTCACGTGTCCTCATTGCCCCATCATTAATGACCCCTGTCCCTCCTCACCTCCATGTCACGTGTCCTCATTGCCCCATCAATAATGACCCCTCTCCCTCCTCACCTCCATGTCACGTGTCCTCATTGCCCCATCATTAATGACCCCTCTCCCTCCTGACCTCCATGTCACGTGTCCTCATTGCCCCATCATTAATGACCCCTCTCCCTCCTCACCTCCATGTCACGTGTCCTCATTGCCCCATCATTAATGACCCCTGTCCCTCCTCGCCTCCATGTCACGTGTCCTCATTGCCCCATCATTAATGACCCCTCTCCCTCCTCACCTCCATGTCACGTGTCCTCATTGCCCCATCATTAATGACCCCTTTCCTCCTGACCTCCATGTCACGTGTCCTCATTGCCCCATCATTAATGACCCCTCTCCCTCCTCACCTCCATGTCACGTGTCCTCATTGCCCCATCATTAATGACCCCTCTCCCTCCTGACCTCCATGTCACGTGTCCTCATCATTAATGACCCCTCTCCCTCCTCACCTCCATGTCACGTGTCCTCATTGCCCCATCATTAATGACCCCTGTCCCTCCTCACCTCCATGTCACGTGTCCTCATCATTAATGACTCCTCTCTTTTCTCACCTCCATGTTATGCCCTATCTTTATGAACCCCATCAATGACTTGACACTCTCCTTATCTTTTAGCTTCGGGACCTCTGGCTACTGCATGCAGGGCCCTTGATCTTGGGAAAGGTGTGGGTCCTGGATGTGGGCATCTATTAGACATTTATGGTTTATCCTGTAGATATGCCATAAATGTGGAGAGAGTTCTTGGAGACAGAGGACAGTCCCCTACTTCTCGATCCCATCTATTCATCCTTTATGTCTCCGATTCTTCATTCTCTAGCATTGACTCTGTGCCACCTACTGATCCCATACAGCCTTAGCCCTGGCCTCCCCTCCCCCTCCACTTCAGCTTCTCTGAGCTTTATTCCCCTTGTGTCACAACCCATTTTCTTTTTTGCATTTACAATAGAAGAACCAAATGTCTAATGTTGAATATTTGAGCTAGTTCTGTGTTCTTCTCCCTGTTTGTTATGCTCTATTATACAATTATTATATCGGACTGTTGTCTTATAAATCTAATAACATTTTACATATGTTCTTTCTATACTTTGTTGTCTTGTCTTCTTTCCTTGTGTTGAGCGTTTGTTGGAATTGGTATCATCTTCTATATCTGGTGCTATTAAGCACGTAAGATTCCCAGCTGCCGCGGGGACATGTGTATACACTGGGACCATTCCCGAGCAATATTCTCCATATGGTATTTGAAGGGAAATCAGAGATGACACCAGCAAAACTGTGAAATACATGGTTTAAATACACTATGACATGGTCCCAGCAGTAATATTAACCTGATTTCTAATGGTGCCAACCACTGAGCTTTATAATGAAGGGAGCGGTGACAAGGGAACCCAGGAGCTGAGGTGGGTGAGGTTTGTGCTTCTCAATGATGCCACAGAAAAGATGGCTGAAGGAAAAAGCAATAGCAACCAGGACAGGGGGCTGAGGGGCCAGTATGGGATTTGGGGCTTGTGGTGATTTTTTGAGGGATCGGTTGGAAGGGACCACTGTGGTGATAGGTCTGGAGGTTTAGGAGACAAGTATAGGTCAAAAGACTGAGGGAATCAATGCAGAGATGTGAGATTGGGGAGGTTCCTACAGGTTTAGGTCAGGAGGTTGAGAGGGTCACTACAAGCGTAGGTCTGGAGATCATGGGGATCATTAGAAGGATGGTTTGGGAAACTAAAGTAACTTCTATAGGGATGGTTTAGGTGATTGAGGTGATCGGTACAAGGATAGATAAGAAAGTTGAGGGAGATCTTGAAGGAGCTCTCTGCAGGTGTATGTGGACCCTTGGCTGACAGTCACAGTGGTGTCTGTGTTCTCCAACTTCACACAAAGAACATATTATCCAGTATCACCCTGGGCCTAAGCATCCGACTTGGTTTATATCAACAATGACATTGAGGGGCAAGATATTATAGATTAGTGGGGCAAAAGAAACTTTACCAACCACTGGGTCTGCCATACAGAAAGCCCACCAGGGACCATGCACTGACCATATTGCTCAGAGTACATTGTAAGGTCTTCTGACTTTTACCTTACTCAAGGTATGTTTGGCGCAACAGGAATAGTAGCTACGGCATACGGTAAATGTGGTGACATCTGATTGCAGGGCTTTGTTGGGAAAACACAGAAAAAAACAGCTACAAAATGTGAATAAAAGTAAGCCCCACACAAGTAGTAGAAAGTAAAGTTACAGAGACATAGACACTCGGGAAATGTACAGTGTAATATTCTTATAATAAATATAGTGAGAAAGCTGAATACAGCAACAGGTCACACCCAGCCCCCACAAATCCACCACACGTTATACAAGAATGGTGGACAATGGTGACCAGACACACTGATGAGGACAGCTCAGTAACCAGACACTGTGACGAGGACAGCTCGGTGACCAGACACTGTGACGAGGACAGCTCGGTGACCACACACTGTGACGAGGACAGCTCAGTAACCACACACTGTGACGAGGACAGCTCAGTAACCAGACACTGTGACGAGGACAGCTCGGTGACCAGACACTGTAACGAGGACAGCTTAGTGACGAGGACAGCTCGGTGACCAGACACTGTGACGAGGACAGCTCAGTAACCAGACACTGTGACGAGGAGAGCTCAGTGACGAGGACAGCTCAGTAACCAGACACTGTGACGAGGAGAGCTCAGTGACGAGGACACTGTGACGAGGACAGCTCGGTAACCAGACACTGTGACGAGGACAGCTCGGTGACCAGGACACTGTGACGAGGACAGCTCAGTGACGAGGACACTGTGACGAGGACAGCTCAGTGACGAGGACAGCTCAGTAACCAGACACTGTGATGAGGACAGCTCGGTGACCAGGACACTGTGACGAGGACAGCTCAGTGACGAGGACACTGTGACGAGGACAGCTCAGTGACGAGGACAGCTCAGTAACCAGACACTGTGACGAGGAGAGCTCGGTGACCAGGACACTGTGACGAGGACAGCTCAGTAACCAGACACTGTGATGAGGACAGCTCGGTAACCAGACACTGTGACGAGGAGAGCTCAGTAACCAGACACTGTGACGAGGACAGTTCAGTAACCAGACACTGTGACGAGGACAGCTCAGTAACCAGACACTGTGACGAAGACAGCTCAGTAACCAGACACTGTGACGAAGACAGCTCAGTAACCAGACACTGTGACGAGGACAACTCAGTGACGAGGACAGCTCAGTAACCAGACACTGTGACGAGGACAGCTCGGTGACCAGACACTGTGACGAGGAGAGCTCGGTGACCAGACACTGTGACGAGGAGAGCTCAGTGACGAGGACACTGTGACGAGGACAGCTCAGTAACCAGACACTGTGACGAGGACAGCTCAGTGACGAGGACAGCTCAGTGACGAGGACACTGTGACGAGGACAGCTCGGTGACCAGGACACTGTGACGAGGAGAGCTCGGTGACCAGGACACTGTGATGAGGACAGCTCGGTGACGAGGACACTGTGACGAGGACAGCTCAGTGACGAGGACAGCTCAGTGACTAGGACACTGTGACGAGGACAGCTCAGTGACGAGGACAGCTCAGTAACCAGACACTGTGACGAGGAGAGCTCAGTGACGAGGACACTGTGACGAGGACAGCTCAGTGACGAGGACAGCTCGGTAACCAGACACTGTGACGAGGACAGCTCAGTAACCAGACACTGTGACGAGGAGAGCTCAGTAACCAGACACTGTGACGAGGAGAGCTCAGTAACCAGACACTGTGACGAGGAGAGCTCAGTGACGAGGACAGCTCAGTAACCAGACACTGTGACGAAGACAGCTCAGTAACCAGACACTGTGATGAGGAGAGCTCGGTGACCAGGACACTGTGATGAGGACAGCTCAGTAACCAGACACTGTGATGAGGAGAGCTCGGTGACCAGGACACTGTGACGAGGACAGCTCAGTAACCAGACACTGTGACTAGGAGAGCTCAGTAACCAGACACTGTGATGAGTACAGCTCAGTAACCAGACACTGTGACGAAGACAGCTCAGTAACCAGACACTGTGATGAGGACAGCTCAGTGACGAGGACAGCTCAGTAACCAGACACTGTGATGAGGACAGCTCAGTAACCAGACACTGTGACGAGGACAGCTCAGTGACCAGGACAGCTCAGTAACCAGACACTGTGACGAGGACAGCTCGGTGACCAGACACTGTGACGAGGAGAGCTCAGTGACGAGGACAGCTCAGTGACGAGGACACTGTGACGAGGACAGCTCGGTGACCAGGACACTGTGACGAGGAGAGCTCGGTGACCAGGACACTGTGACGAGGACAGCTCAGTGACGAGGACACTGTGACGAGGACAGCTCAGTGACGAGGACAGCTCAGTGACTAGGACACTGTGACGAGGACAGCTCAGTAACCAGACACTGTGACGAGGACAGCTCAGTGACGAGGACAGCTCAGTGACGAGGACACTGTGACGAGGACAGCTCGGTGACCAGGACACTGTGACGAGGAGAGCTCGGTGACCAGACACTTTGACGAGGACAGCTCGGTGACCAGACACTGTGACGAGGACAGCTCAGTGACTAGGACACTGTGACGAGGACAGATCAGTAACCAGACACTGTGACGAGGACAGCTCAGTGACGAGGACAGCTCAGTGACGAAGACAGCTCGGTGACCAGGACACTGTGACGAGGAGAGCTCGGTGACCAGACACTGTGACGAGGACAGCTCAGTAACCAGACACTGTGACGAGGATAGCTCGGTAACCAGACACTGTGACTAGGACAGCTCGGTGACCAGGACACTGTGACGAGGACAGCTCAGTGACGAGGACACTGTGACGAGGACAGCTCAGTGACGAGGACAGCTCAGTGACTAGGACACTGTGACGAGGACAGCTCAGTAACCAGACACTGTGATGAGGACAGCTCAGTGACGAGGACAGCTCAGTGACGAGGACACTGTGACGAGGACAGCTTGGTGACCAGGACACTGTGACGAGGAGAGCTCGGTGACCAGGACACTGTGACGAGGACAGCTCAGTAACCAGACACTGTGACGAGGACAGCTCAGTAACCAGACACTGTGACGAGGATAGCTTGGTAACCAGACACTGTGACTAGGACAGCTCAGTGACGAGGACACTGTGACGAGGACAGCTCGGTGACCAGGACACTGTGACGAGGACAGCTCAGTGACGAGGACACTGTGACGAGGACAGCTCAGTGACGAGGACAGCTCAGTGACTAGGACACTGTGACGAGGACAGCTCAGTAACCAGACACTGTGACGAGGACAGCTCAGTGACGAGGACACTGTGACGAGGATAGCTCGGTGACCAGACACTGTGACGAGGAGAGCTCAGTGACCAGGACACTGTGACGAGGACAGCTCGGTGACCAGACACTGTGACGAGGACAGCTCGGTGACCAGGACACTGTGACGAGGACAGCTCGGTGACCAGGACACTGTGATGAGGACAGCTCAGTGACCAGACACTGTGACGAGGACAGCTCGGTGACCAGGACACTGTGACCAGGACAGCTCGGTGACCAGACACTGTGACGAGGACAGCTCAGTGACGAGGACAGCTCAGTGACGAGGACACTGTGACGAGGACAGCTCGGTGACCAGGACACTGTGACGAGGAGAGCTCGGTGACCAGGACACTGTGACGAGGAGAGCTCGGTGACCAGACACTTTGACGAGGACAGCTCGGTGACCAGACACTGTGACGAGGACAGCTCGGTGACCAGACACTGTGACGAGGACAGCTCAGTGACTAGGACACTGTGACGAGGACAGCTCGGTGACCAGGACACTGTGACGAGGACAGCTCAGTGACGAAGACAGCTCGGTGACCAGGACACTGTGACGAGGAGAGCTCGGTGACCAGACACTGTGATGAGGACAGCTCAGTAACCAGACACTGTGACGAGGATAGCTCGGTAACCAGACACTGTGACGAGGAGAGCTCGGTGACCAGGACACTGTGACGAGGACAGCTCAGTGACGAGGACACTGTGACGAGGACAGCTCGGTGACTAGAACAGCTCAGTAACCAGACACTGTGACGAGGACAGCTCAGTAACCAGACACTGTGACGAGGACAGCTCAGTGACGAGGACACTGTGACGAGGACAGCTCGGTGACCAGACACTGTGATGAGGAGAGCTCAGTGACCAGGACACTGTGACGAGGACAGCTCGGTGACCAGACACTATGACGAGGACAGCTCGGTGACCAGGACACTGTGACGAGGACAGCTCGGTGACCAGGACACTGTGACGAGGACAGCTCAGTGACCAGACACTGTGACGAGGACAGCTCGGTGACCAGACACTGTGACGTGGATAGCTCGGTGACCAGGACATTTCGGTGACTAAGGCCTGCTTTACTTTCTTACAAGCAAAAGGACGCTGGTTGACCTCAGGGAGATCAACCAAAACACCGCAGAGACACCATCACGTGTCTCAACGTCAGTGTATTCTAGAACATTGCCCCCTGGGAAATCGAATATGCAAAAGAACACTGCAGAGACACCATCACATGTCTCGACGTCAGTGAACTAGCCAGACCTTCCCTCCGGGAAGGAACAACCAAGCCAAAGCGTTCTCCAGTCAAGGAAACCACCTCAGCAAGGTATCCATCCACAGACAGCCGTTTCGGGGTTTTTGCCCCTCATCAGTGTGGAGTAGGTTTCTGGCTAGTGGGAGCAATGACTAGTAAGTGCATGCAAAAGGACGCTGGTTGACCTCAGGGAGATCAACCAAAACACCGCAGAGACACCATCACGTGTCTCAACGTCAGTGTATTCTAGAACATTGCCCCCTGGGAAATCGAATATGCAAAAGAACACTGCAGAGACACCATCACATGTCTCGACGTCAGTGAACTAGCCAGACCTTCCCTCCGGGAAGGAACAACCAAGCCAAAGCGTTCTCCAGTCAAGGAAACCACCTCAGCAAGGTATCCATCCACAGACAGCCGTTTCGGGGTTTTTGCCCCTCATCAGTGTGGAGTAGGTTTCTGGCTAGTGGGAGCAATGACTAGTAAGTGCATGCAAAAGGACGCTGGTTGACCTCAGGGAGATCAACCAAAACACCGCAGAGACACCATCACGTGTCTCAACGTCAGTGTATTCTAGAACATTGCCCCCTGGGAAATCGAATATGCAAAAGAACACTGCAGAGACACCATCACATGTCTCGACGTCAGTGAACTAGCCGGACCTTCCCTCCGGGAAGGAACAACCAAGCCAAAGCGTTCTCCAGTCCAGTCAGTTTCCTTGACTGGAGAACGCTTTGGCTTGGTTGTTCCTTCCCGGAGGGAAGGTCTGGCTAGTTCACTGACGTCGAGACATGTGATGGTGTCTCTGCAGTGTTCTTTTGCATATTTACTTTCTTACAAGGACGCAGGGCGCTTCACCACTACTACATAGTCCTGTATTCAGAACCTCTGCCCCTTTATGTAGCGCCGGCTGCTTTCTACTTCATAACAAGGATTTCAGTATTGGGGCGCCGCCTAGATGTGAGAATAGTTATACCTATACCATAGGGCTAAAAGGTTGTACACTCCACAGAGCCAGGAACATCGGTGCCCAGGGGCAAGTAGGAGCGGCAACCAAAGGCTGAGCCCAATCGTCTTAGCACATAGCCATGCCAGCCATACTCCACGCTGCAGCACAAGCTTCTGTGGTTTCAGGTCCTGCTGGATAATTCAGTCATTAATGTCTTGTATGGAGAGCTCGGTCTATGGAGAAGTCCGGCCTTATTACAGCCTCACCGACCTTACCGCTTGGGGCTTTACATTCATCACACATTGTATGTCCTCTGCTTCTAGTTCTTTCCTGGCGATAAATCAGGCTCCATGAATTGGCCAGCCTTCCAGTGTCTTACATTGGGTTACAACCTTGTTCCTTAGAGTCTTCATGTCATTAGATCTGCTGATACTACTCATAGATCTGCTCTTACTAAGAGTAACAGCAGGGTGTGTGTGTGTGTGTGGGGGGGGGGGGGGGGTGTATCCTGCCCTTAGTAAGAGTAACAGCAGGGTGTGAGGGAGCGTACCCTGCCCTTAGTAAGAGTAACAGCAGGGTGTGAGGGAGCGTACCCTGCCCTTAGTAAGGAGTAACAGCAGGGTGTGAGGAGACGTCCCCTGCCCTTAGAGTAACAGCAGGGTGTGAGGGGGCGTACCCTGCCCTTAGAGTAACAGCAGGGTGTGAGGAGACGTACCCTGCCCTTAGTAAGAGTAACAGCAGGGTGTGAGGAGAAGTACCCTGCCCTTACTAAGGGCAGGGTACGTCTCCTCACACCCTGCTGTTACTCTTACTAAGGGCAGGGTAGGCCCCCTCACACCCTGCTGTTACTCTTACTAAGGGCAGGTTAGGCCCACTCACACCCTGCTGTTACTCTTACTAAGGGCAGGGTACGCCCCCTCACACCCTGCTGTTACTTTTACAAAGGGCAGAATACGCCCCCCCCCCCACACCCTGCTGTTACTCTTACTAAGGGCAGGGTACGTCCCCCTCACACCCTGCTGTTTCTCTTACTAAGGGCAGAGTACGCCCCCTAGCACCCTGCTGTTACCCTTACTAAGGGCAGGGTACGCCCCCTCACACCCTGCTGCTACTCTTACTAAGGGCAGGATACGCCCCCTCACACCCTGCTGTTACTCTTACTAAGGGCAGGGTGCGCCCCCTCACATCCTGCTGTTACTCTTACTAAGGGCAGGGTACACCCCCTCACATCCTGCTGTTACTCTAAGGGCAGGGTACGCCCCCTCACACCCTGCTGTTACTCTTACTAAGGGCAGGGTACACCCCCTCACATCCTGCTGTTACTCTAAGGGCAGGGTACACCCCCTCACATCCTGCTGTTACTCTAAGGGCAGGGTACGCCCCCTCACACCCTGCTGTTACTCTTACTAAGGGCAGGGTACACCCCCTCACATCCTGCTGTTACTCTAAGGGCAGGGTATGCCCCCTCACATCCTGCTGTTACTCTTACTAAGGGCAGGGTATGCCCCCTCACATCCTGCTGTTACTCTAAGGGCAGGGTACACCCCCTCACATCCTGCTGTTACTCTTACTAAGGGCAGGGTACACCCCCTCACATCCTGCTGTTACTCTAAGGGCAGGGTACACCCCCTCACACCCTGCTGTTTCTCTTACTAAGGGCAGGGTACACCCCCTCACATCCTGCTGTTACTCTAAGGGCAGGGTACACCCCCTCACATCCTGCTGTTACTCTTACTAAGGGCAGGGTACACCCCCTCACATCCTGCTGTTACTCTAAGGGCAGGGTATGCCCCCTCACATCCTGCTGTTACTCTTACTAAGGGCAGGGTACGCCCCCTCACACCCTGCTGTTACTCTTACTAAGGGCAGGGTATGCCCCCTCACATCCTGCTGTTACTCTAAGGGCAGGGTACACCCCCTCACATCCTGCTGTTACTCTTACTAAGGGCAGGGTATGCCCCCTCACATCCTGCTGTTACTCTAAGGGCAGGGTATGCCCCCTCACATCCTGCTGTTACTCTAAGGGCAGGGTACGCCCCCTCACACCCTGCTGTTACTCTTACTAAGGGCAGGGTACGCACTCTCACACCCTGCTGTTACTCTTACTAAGGGCAGGGTAAGCCCCCTCACACCCTGCTGTTACTCTTACTTAGGGCAGAGTACGCCCCCCTCACACCCTGCTGTTACTCTTACTTAGGGCAGAGTACGCCCCCTCACATCCTGCTGTTACTCTTACTAAGGGCAGGGTACGCCCCCTCACACCCTGCTGTTACTCTTACTAAGGGCAGGGTACACTCCCTCACATCCTGCTGTTACTCTTACTAAGGGCAGGGTACGTCTCCTCACACCCTGCTGTTACTCTTACTAAGGGCAGGGTACGCCCCCTCACACCCTGCTGTTACTCTTACTAAGGGCAGGGGACGTCCCCCTCACACCCTGCTGTTACTCTTACTAAGGGCAGGGTACACTCCCTCACATCCTGCTGTTACTCTTACTAAGGGCAGGGTACACTCCCTCACATCCTGCTGTTACTCTTACTAAGGGCAGGGTACACTCCCTCACATCCTGCTGTTACTCTTACTAAGGGCAGGGTACGCCCCCTCACACCCTGCTGTTACTCTTACTTAGGGCAGAGTACGCCCCCTCACACCCTGCTGTTACTCTTACTTAGGGCAGAGTACGCCCCCTAAAACCCTGCTGTTACTCTTACTTAGGGCAGAGTTTACATACCCCAACAGATTTTTGTTTTCTTGTCCTTTTTCCAGAGAGACTCACCTCCAATACCCAAAGCTTAAAACCTGCCCTCAAAATACATCTTTTCAAGCAGCCTCTCAGGTTCCCTGATCTGACCCCCCCCCCCCAATTTTATATATATATATATATATATATATATATATATATATATATATACGCACGCCAAGCAGTAATCACTTACTGCTCACCTGTAGCAGGCGGTATTGGTCAGTGACTGGCTCACCCATCCTTACCTGCACTGCCTTATGTATAAAGATGGGTGGAGCATAGTAACATGTCTTTTGTCATCCAGTTCCCTACTCTAACAGTTACCCATTGTTCTTGGCAAAAAGCCTTCAGTTCTTGCTAATTCCTGGGATGTCCTGCATGCACTGTGCACTTGAGATCTCCCCAGAGTGGCTCTATGATATAGAGGTCAAGATACTGAGATGGCCTCTCCAGAACCTTCACTTTGTTGTGCTCTAGCCAATGACAGGTCAATCATGACAACCAAAAACATCCAAATGACCCTTAAAAAAAGGTCTAATACCCTGGTAATTTTGGTCTGCTAACATGCACAGAAGGTGACAAAAATTTACAAAAAGTTCTACCAAAACTGCCAGGAAAATTATTTGGGAAGCAAAGAAAAACCCACAAATAACATCAGCAAAAATCCAGGACTCTCTGAAAACGAGCGGTGCGGCTGCTTCAGGATGCACAATAAGGAGACACTTGAAGAAAAATAGGCTGCATGGTCAAGTCGCCAGAAGAAGCAATTACTGTACAAATGCCACAAAGTATCTCACCTACAATATACCAAACAGCACAAAGACTGATGGAACAAGGCCATTTAGAGTGATGAGACCAAAATTAAACTTTTTGGCTACAAACATAGATGTTACATTTTGAGAGATGTCAACAAGTCCTATGATGGAAGGAGCACCATTCCTACTGTAAAGCATGAGGGAAGATCGTTGAAACTTGATCCAAGTTGTAGAAAAGATAAATTCGGCTGGATATCAGCAAATACTGGTGGCAAATTTGCACTCATCGGCCCAGAAGCTGCACATGGGACGTATTTGGACGTTCCAACATGACAATGAACAAAACACAAGGTCAAGTCGACCTGTCACTGGCTACAGCAGAAGAAAGTGAAGATTCTGGAGCGGCCATCTTAGTCTCCTGACCTCAATATCATTGAGTTACTCTGGGGAGATCTCAAGTGCGCAGCTCATGCCGAACATCCCAGAAATTTACAGGAACTGAAGGCAGTGACAGCAGTGAAGTCCAGACCGATCCTGGCCGGCACAGGGGTTAAAGGGTAAAGACCAGGGGGCTCCTCCGTCCAGCCAATGCCAAGTTCAACAGAAATTCAGAGAATTCACAACCACCACCAGTAAGGGCCATTACATGACTGATTAATAATATGAAGAGAAAGAACTTACATATGGGAGCAGACTTGTGGATGCCAGTCCATCCGCTGAGCTCCGCCAACAGACGGCATCAATTATTACTTCTCCCAAAAGAATAAGACAAAGGGTAAAAGGATCCAGGTGAGGTAAAAAGGTTTGAGGAACTGTGTCAAAAATATAAGGCACCATGGGATCTACACTGAAAACCGAATCAAGGATTCTTCTTCTTAGGGCCCCCCTTGTCCCAATCACCCCTCTGGCTGCACGCAGGACCCTGCCCCTTGCTGTAGGTCCTAAAAATTAATAAAAGTGAGCAAAGGCTTATTCATCAGATGAACAGGTCATTTTGACATGCCGAAAATTCATTGGTTGCCCTCCTCAATATATGATGTACGGTTAGAAAAGGGTAACATGTACAAACAGTACTTGCGACAGATGCCCTGGGGCCATCTAGCAGGGCCCTAAAGGCCCTATTCCACGGAACGATTATGGTTCGTATTCGGCCGATATCGGCCGCCACGGACGATAATTGTGCAGTGGAATAGAGTGCAATGATCAGCCGACATCGTTCATGTCGGCTGATCGTTGCAGTCGCTTGTTTTTCAACATGTTGAAAAACAAGCGACTGATATAGCAGCGATCTGCTGCCGGCGCTCCGTTGAATAGGAGCATCGTCAGCAGATGCTGCTGTATCCTATGGGCTGCCCGGACGATCAGCGATCCCCAGGGCAGCCCCCCCGCCCCTCCCGCACTCACCCGCTCGCTGCAGCCGCGTTGAATAGCGGCGGCAGCGAGCGGGGAACGAGGAGCAAACTAGCGCTGAGATCGCTCGTTTGCTCCTCTAAACGACCAGTGGAATAGGGGCATTAGCTCCAGCCCTGATTGGGAACGGAGATGCAGAAAGCTAACAGGGCCTCTGGGAATGAATGCCCCTTCATTCCACAATTATGGACAGTTCTTTCACGGACATTACCGTCCATTTCCATATGGCCTCGTGTCTTCCTTGCTCTGTCTGTATACTGTCCTTTCGTAACCTTTCCTCTTCTGCTGTCCTTTCCCATGCATTTCTATCTTGCAGGAGTTTCCTAACCTTTTCAGCTGTTGTCCCGAAGCATAGCTATGACTTGCTCTCCACCCCAGCCGCATCTCCCACCGTTTTGCTGATGATTTTCAGGATGGGACAATGGTTCTTTAAGTGTACCTATGGTTTGGACAAACTATTGTCACGTTATAAGATCATGTCAGAGGTTTGTATGGGTACGATGAGGATGCAGAGACCCCCAACAATTGCTAGGATGAAGGAGCAGAAATGTGTGGTTGCATTCATTGGCTTTTATTCTAAAATATTCCATACCACTTGTTATGGCAGTGGAGGAGTGTGCAGGCCCCTCATCCCAGCCATGTCATTATTGGTACAGATAATAGCTGCTCTCATTCCATCATGTCCATAGACCATTGTGGTAAGATGACGGTCAGCCATAGCCTCTCTCCAGTGAGACTCGTGTCTCCTCACTTCTGCTCCATAAACATATGGCCACAGCCGTGATCTACTACACATCACACCAATCTAAAGCCATTGGGTGCTATCCTCTGCCAGGACAGCTTCAGTCCCCATAAACCACAGAACAGACTTTATTCCAGAAGATTTCACTTTAATAAAAGGTTTTCTGATAAATAAGTAAATGTGTTATAAATAGTAAGTGTGTAGCAGCCGCCTCCAAAAAGAAGCAGCAGCCAGGCCGTCCTGATGGTGGTCGGAGCCATACATAGTGCACTCAGCAACCCTGTGGTCCAGAACACAAGTCCATTCCTCGGGACAATGACATCGCTCCATAGGATCATGCGAGGTGGGAGGAGGAGGAGGAGGGGTGATAGTGAGGTAGCTCTCCATTAACCACCCCAAGCAAAGGCACCAGAACTTCAGCCACCGCAATACACTGTTCTTCTGCCACTCACAACAGTGACATCATTCAGATCCTGACATCCAAACACTTAGAATATAAAGTCTTTATGGTTAACAGTCTTGTCTCGTCTGTTGGACCCCATGAACATTAGCACCATAGGGGTTTAAGGTAAAAGTCACTTATCTGGATGGTCCTAACCATTTATTGCTGGAGCTACTACATACATGGAGCATAATTTACTGGCGGAAAGATCTGGATGATAAATCAAGTATCTGCAGATCTCCTGAAGATCACAGCAATGAGGATGAATCATGTAGTTACAAGTGATTAGTGATCGGTCCTTATCTACAAGACTCCTGGTGATAATAGTGATGATGATGGATCACTAATCTACAAGATTCCTGGGGATAATAGTGATGATGATGGATCACTAATCTACAAGATTCCTGGTGATAACAGTGATGATTATGATGGATCACTAATCTACAAGACTCCTGGTGATAACAGTGATGATTATGGATCACTAATCTACAAGACTCCTGGGGATAATAGTGATGATGATGGATCACTAATCTACAAGATTCCTGGTGATAATAGTGATGATGATGGATCACTAATCTACAAGACTCCTGGTGATAATAGTGATGATGATGGATCACTAATCTAGAAGATTCCCAAAGATCACAGGGATGATGATGGATCACTAATCTAGAAGATTCCTAGTGATAACAGTGATGATGATGGATCACTAATCTACAAGATTCCCAAAGATCACAGGGATGATGATGGATCACTAATCTACAAGATTCCAGGTGATAATAGTGATGATGATGGATCACTAATCTAAAAGATTCCTGGTGATCATAGTGATGATGATGGATCACTAATCTACAAGATTCCTGGGGATAATAGTGATGATGATGGATCACTAATCTACAAGACTCCCAAAGATCACAGGGATAATGATGGATCACTAATCTATAAGACTCCTGGTGATAATAGTGATGATGATCGATTACTAATCTACAAGATTCCTGGTGATAATAGTGATGATGACGGATCACTAATCTACAAGATTCCTGGTGATAATAGTGATGATGACGGATCACTAATCTACAAGATTCCGGAAGATCACAAGGATGAGAATGGATCACTAATCTACAAGACTCCTGGTGATAATAGTGATGATGATCGATTACTAATCTACAAGACTCCTGGTGATATTAGTGATGATGACGGATCACTAATCTATAAGATTCCTGGTGATAATATAGATTAGTGATCCATCATTATCACTATGATCTTCAGGGGTTTTATAGATTATCATCACCAGGAGTCTTGTAGATTAGTGATCCATCATCATCACTATTATCACCAGGAATCTTTTAGATTAGTGATCCATCATTATCACTAAGATTCCTGGTGATAATAGTGAGGATGATGGATCAATAACCAGTAGATCTCCTAAAAATTATGATAATGGACCATTTATTTATACATCATAGTGATGATGATGGATCACTAATCTATAAGATTCCTGGTGATAATATAGATTAGTGATCCATCATTATCACTATGATCTTCAGGGGTTTTATAGATTATCATCACCAGGAGTCTTGTAGATTAGTGATCCATCATCATCACTATTATCACCAGGAATCTTTTAGATTAGTGATCCATCATTATCACTAAGATTCCTGGTGATAATAGTGAGGATGATGGATCAATAACCAGTAGATCTCCTAAAAATTATGATAATGGACCATTTATTTATACATCATAGTGATGATGATGGATCATTTATCTATGGATCTTCTGATGATCACAGCGATGTTGATGGATCATTTATCTGTAAATCTTCTGATTATCACAGTAAGGATGATGGATCATTTATTTATGGATCTTCTGATGATCGCAGTGATGTAGATGGATCATTTATCTGTGAATCCTCTGATGATCGCAGCAATGTAGATGGATCATTTATCTGTGAATCCTCTGATGATCGCAGCAATGTAGATGGATCATTTATCTGTGAATCCTCTGATGATCGCAGTGATGTAGATGGATCATTTATCTGTGGATCCTCTGATGATCGCAGCAATGTAGATGGATCATTTATCTGTGAATCCTCTGATGATCGCAGCAATGTAGATGGATCATTTATCTGTGAATCCTCTGATGATCGCAGTGATGTAGATGGATCATTTATCTGTGGATCCTCTGGATACCATATTGATTAAGATAGACCATTTATCTGTGAATCTTCTGATGATCACAATGAGGATGAAGGATCATTTATCTGTGGATCCTCTGGATACCATATTGATTAAGATAGACCATTTATCTGTGGATCTTCTGATGATCACAATGAGGATGAAGGATCATTTATCTGTGGATCTTCTGATGATCATAGTGATGATGATGGATCATTTATTTGTGGATCCTCTGGATACCATATTGATTAAGATAGACCATTTATCTGTGGATCTTCTGATGACGACCAATTATTTATCTGCGGTGAGCATCCTAAAAAAACTTGTCTTCATAAGGACATTATTCAGATCTTGAAGAGAATCAGACTGAAGCAATCCCTCCCTTCCCCTTCAGGTCACTGCCTCCGGACATCCCAGCTGTTGTGTGCCGACCTTTGCCAATCTGTAAGGGAAGATGGACATACTGTTGTATAAGACACAGTGATCCCGAGATAGGAGACAAGATGGTGAGAAATGGGAATTTATAGTAATGGCCTAGAACCATATGGTGATTGAGGGATCATGAGAAAGAAAATTTACTGTGTAAAGATGCAGCAAAAACAGAAGACAAAATAGTTGTCAGCAGATAGGATGGTGGAGGGTTGTGATGGAGAATGGTGAAGTTGTGATGGCAAAGGGTTGGTGGGAGGGAGAATAGTGGAGTTGGTGAGGGAGAAGGGATGGGTGGGTGGGAGGGAGAAGGGATGGGTGGGTGGGTGGGAGGGAGAATGGTGGAGGGTTGTAAGGGAGAAGGGATGGGTGTGAGGGAGGGAGAAGGGATGGGTGGGTGGGAGGGAGAAGGGATGGGTGGGTGGGAGGGAGAAGGGATGGGTGTGAGGGAGGGAGAAGGGATGGGTGTGAGGGAGGGAGAGGGGATGGGTGAGAGGGAGGGAGAAGGGATGGGTGTGAGGGAGAAGGGATGGGTGTGAGGGAGAAGGGATGGGTGTGAGGGAGAAGGGATGGGTGAGAGGGAGAAGGGATGGGTATGAGGGAGGGAGAAGGGATGGGTGTGAGGGAGGGAGAAGGGATGGGTGTGAGGGAGGGAGAAGGGATGGGTGGGTGGGAGGGAGAAGGGATGGGTGGGTGGGAGGGAGAAGGGATGGGTGGGTGGGAGGGAGAAGGGATGGGTGGGTGGGAGGGAGAATGGTGGAGGGTTGTAAGGGAGAAGGGATGGGTGTGAGGGAGAAGGGATGGGTGAGAGGGAGAAGGGATGGGTATGAGGGAGGGAGAAGGGATGGGTGTGAGGGAGGGAGAAGGGATGGGTGTGAGGGAGGGAGAAGGGATGGGTGGGTGGGAGGGAGAAGGGATGGGTGGGTGGGAGGGAGAATGGTGGAGGGTTGTAAGGGAGAAGGGATGGGTGTGAGGGAGAAGGGATGGGTGTGAGGGAGGGAGAGGGGATGGGTGTGAGGGAGAAGGGATGGGTGAGAGGGAGAAGGGATGGGTATGAGGGAGGGAGAAGGGATGGGTGTGAGGGAGAAGGGATGGGTGAGAGGGAGGGAGAAGGGATGGGTGTGAGGGAGGGAGAAGGGATGGGTGTGAGGGAGGGAGAAGGGATGGGTGGGAGGGAGAATGGTGGAGGGTTGTAAGGGAGAATGGTGGAGGGTTGTAAGGGAGAATGGTAGAGGGTTGTAAGGGAGAAGGGATGGGTGTGAGGGAGAAGGGATGGGTGGGAGGGAGAATGGTGGAGGGTTGTAAGGGAGAATGGTAGAGGGTTGTAAGGGAGAATGGTGGAGGGTTGTAAGGGAGAAGGGATGGGTGTGAGGGAGAAGGGATGGGTGTGAGGGAGAAGGGATGGGTGGAGGGTTGTAAGGGAGAAGGGATGGGTGTGAGGGAGAAAGGATGGGTGGAGGGTTGTGAGGGAGAAGGAATGGGTGTGAGGGAGAGGGGATGGGTATGAGGGAGAAAGGATGGGTGGAGGGTTGTAAGGGAGAAGGGATGGGTGTGAGGGAGAAGAGATGGGTGTGAGGGAGAAAGGATGGGTGGAGGGTTGTGAGGAAGAAGGGATGGGTGTGAGGGAGAAAGGATGGGTGGAGGGTTGTGAGAAAAATGGTTGAGTAAGGGAGGATAAATGAGGACATGTATCACCAGATACAACAGCCTCAGTAAGAGCAGTGAAAATGAGTGGTGACAAGGCCCCCAAAACACAAAGCCAGGACAACTAAGGAGGAGACCCCCAGCCGGGACAACTAAGGAGGAGACCCCCAGCCGGGACAACTAAGGAGGAGACACACAGCCGGGACAACTAAGGAGGAGACCCCCAGCCGGGACAACTAAGGAGGAGACACACAGCCGGGACAACTAAGGAGGAGACCCCCAGCTGAACAACTAAGGAGGAGACCCCCAGCCGGGACAACTAAGGAGGAGACACACAGCTGGGAAAACTAAGTAGGAAACCCCCAGCCGGGACAACTAAGGAGGAGACACACAGCCGGGACAACTAAGGAGGAAACCCCCAGCCGGGACAACTAAGGAGGAGACCCCCAGCCGGGACAACTAAGGAGGAAACCCACAGCCGGGACAACTAAGGAGGAGACACACAGCCGGGATAACTAATGAGCGGCTTGGTAAGAAAGAGCGGTCGCCAGTTTCCACACCTGACCCCAACAGAAAATCTTTGGAGTGGCTGAAACTCAATGTTGTCCCCACTAACACATCCAAAACCTGGAAGCTGTGAGAAGATGTGTGAGGAGGGGGACAGAGTCTCTGCTGCAGGGTCTGCAAACCTGGTCAGGACCCCCAGGAAACGTCCGACCTCTGTAAATGCAAACAAAGTTTTCTACACCAAATTTTAAAAAAAGCCGGCAGTGGGGTGCCGGAAATAAACAAGTCAACTCACTTCTTGTCATAGTGCTTACTGCAAAACAAGAGTCCGTGGAGCCTCAGTTACGAGTCTCAAAACACGGGATAGTCAGATATCTCTAGCCTGTTGCCAACGGGGTGCCTCCATGATGGGGAGAGCACCACACCACCCTGATAAATAACCCCTTAAGTCCCACTCGGTTGCGAGTATTGGAACATAGACAGGGAAACAACAGGGTGGCCCCTTTTGTCAATGTCTAACTCAAGGTGCGAGTATTGCGATCATGACAAGGGCTTGCAAAGGCAGGCTTCCACCCACAGACAGCCGTTTCGGGGTTTTTGCCCCTCGTCAGTGTGGGGTAGGATTCTGGCTAGTTGGGGCAATGAAAAATCAACCAACAAAACACAGTAATCACTGAACTCAAGGAGAACAGCGAAAAAAATTCCAATGAAGTACTCAATCAAGAGTCTCCACTGATGCCCCCAAAAATTTAAATATGCAAAACAAGAGTCCGTGGAGCCTCAGTTACGAGTCTCAAAACACGGGATAGCCAGATATCTCTAGCCTGTTGCTAACGGTGCAACATAGTGCTTACTGACACCATCTCTCCCCTAGGTAAGGGACGCATGCACCCGGACGTCCATATGATGGAGAACATAATCCTTCAGACGCGGCACCTTTTCCCATAGCTCCATGCTCCAGGCTTGATGCTCACCTGCATCAGGGTCGGAGAATGATCCCATGGTCTGTGAAGCCCGTACACTGAAAGCTGCCATCCCTGTGTGATCCCACAGAAGAGCTGCTGTACAACATACACTCTAGGCCTCACGTCCTTACACAACAATGTGCCTTGGGAAACCCCACAAGACTGGACACTCTGGAGATTCTCCAACCCGGCATCTACTACACAATTTAGCCCTTGTCACAATTCTATGATCCTTGCCATGTTTCCTGCTTCTAGAATCAACTTTGAGACATGACCAGTGATCTCTGTGGCTGGTCAGATGGATCCAGATCTCTGTGGAGAAACATGGCCGGTCAGATGCATCCAGATTAGAGATGAGTGAACCTCGAGCACGCTCAAGTTCATCCGAACCCGATTGTTGGCATTTGATTAGCTGGGGCTGCTGAAGTTGGATAAAACCCTAAGGTTGTCTGGAAAACATGGATACAGCCAATGACTATATCCATGTTTTCCACATAGCCTTAGGGCTTTATCCAACTTCAGCAGCCCCTGCTAATCAAATGCCGAAAGTTCGGGTTCGGATGGACTTGAGCATGCTCCAGGTTCACTCATCTCTAATCCAGATTTTTGTGGAGAAACATGACCGGTCAGATGGATCCAGATCTCTGTGGAGAAACATGACCGGTCAGATGGATCCAGATCTCTGTGGAGAAACATGGCCGGTCAGATGGATCCTGATCTCTGTGAAGAAACACGGCAGGTCAGATGGATCCTGATCTCTGTGGAGAAACACTGCCGGTCAGATGGATACAGATCTCTATAGAGAAACATGGCCGGTCAGATGGATCCAGATCTCTGTGGGGAAACATGGCCGGTCAGATGCATCCAGATCTCTGTGGAGAAACATGACCGGTCAGATGCATCCAGATCTCTGTGGAGAAACATGACCGGTCAGATGCATCCAGATCTCTGTGGAGAAACATGGCCGGTCAGATGGATCCAGATCTCTGTGGAGAAACATGGCCACTCAGATGGATCCAGATCTCTATAGAGAAACATGGCCGGTCAGATGCATCCAGTTCTCTGTGGAGAAACATGGCCGGTCAGATGCATCCAGTTCTCTGTGGAGAAACATGGTGGGTCAGATGGATCCTGATCTCTGTGGGGAAACATGGCCGGTCTGATGGATACAGATCTCTGTGGAGAAACATGGCCGGTCAGATGGATCCAGATCTCTGTGGAAAAACATGGCCGGTCAGCTGCATCCAGATCTCTGTGGGGAAACATGGCCGGTCAGATGCATCCAGATCTCTGTGAAGAAACATGGCCAGTCAGATGCATCCAGATTAGAGATTAGCGAACCTCGAGCACGCTCAAGTTCATCCGAACCCGATTGTTGGCATTTGATTAGCTGCGGCTGCTGAAGTTGGATAAAACCCTAAGGTTGTCTGGAAAACATGGATACATCCAATGACTATATCCATGTTTTCCACATAGTCTTAGGGCTTTATCCAACTTCAGCAGCCCCCGCTAATCAAATGCGAAAGTTTGGGTTCGGATGGACTTGAGCATGCTCCAGGTTCACTCATCTCTAATCCAGATTTCTGTCGGGAAACATGGCAGATCAGATGGATCCAGATTTTTGTGGCGAAACATGACCGGTCAGATAGATCCAGATCTCTGTGGAGAAACATGGCCGGTCAGATGGATCCAGATCTCTGTGGAGAAACGTGGCAGGTCAGATGCATCCAGATTAGAGATTAGCGAACCTCGAGCACGCTCAAGTCCATCCGAACCCGATTGTTCGGCATTTGATTAGCTGGGGCTACTGAAGTTGGATAAAGCCCTAAGGTTGTCTGGAAAACATGGATACAGCCAATGACTATATCCATGTTTTCCACATAGTCTTAGGGCTTTATCCAACTTCAGCAGCCCCTGCTAATCAAATGCCGAAAGTTCGGGTTCGGATGGACTTGAGCATGCTCCAGGTTCACTCATCTCTAATCCAGATTTTTGTGGAGAAACATGACCGGTCAGATGGATCCAGATCTCTGTGGAGAAACACGGCCGGTCAGATGGATCCAGATCTCTGTGGAGAAACACGGCCGGTCAGATGGATCCAGATCTCTGTGGAGAAACATGGCCACTCAGATGGATCCAGATCTCTATAGAGAAACACTGCCGGTCAGATGCATCCAGATCTCTGTGGAGAAACACTGCCGGTCAGATGCATCCAGATCTCTGTAGAGAAACATGGCCGGTCAGATGCATCCAGATCTCTGTGGAAGAACATGGCCGGACAGATGGATCCAGATCTCTGTGGAGAAACATGGCCGGTCAGATGGATCCAGATCTCTGTGGAGAAACATGGCTGGTCAGATGCATCCAGTTCTCTGTGGAAAAACATGGCCGGTCAGATGCATCCAGATCTCCGTGGAAAAACATGGCCGGTCAGATGCATCCAGATCTCTGTGAAGAAACATGGACAGTCAGATGCATCCAGATTAGAGATTAGCGAACCTCGAGCACGCTCAAGTTCATCCGAACCCGATTGTTCGGCATTTGATTAGCTGGGGCTGCTGAAGTTGGATAAAGCCCTAAGGTTGTCTGGAAAACATGGATACAGCCAATGACTATATCCATGATTTCCACATAGTCTTAGGGCTTTATCCAACTTCAGCAGCCCCCGCTAATCAAATGCCGAAAGTTTGGGTTCGGATGGACTTGAGCATGCTCCAGGTTCACTCATCTCTAATCCAGATTTCTGTCGGGAAACATGGCAGATCAGATGGATCCAGATTTTTGTGGAGAAACATGGCCGGTCAAATGGATCCAGATCTCTGTGGAGAAACATGGCCGGTCAGATGGATCCAGATCTCTGTGGAGAAACATGGCAGGTCAGATGCATCCAGATCTCTGTGGAGAAACATGACCGGTCTGATGGATCCAGATCTCTGTGGAGAAACATGGCTGGTCAGATGGATCCAGATCTCTGTGGAGAAACATGGCCGGTCTGATGGATCCAGATCTCTGTGGAGAAACATGGCCGGTCAGATGGATCCAGATCTCTGTGGAGAAACATGGCCGGTCAGATGGATCCAGATCTCTGTGGAAAAACATGGGCGGTCAGATGGATCCAGATCTCTTTGGAGAAACATGGCCGGTCTGATGGATCCAGATCTCTATAGAGAAACATGGCCGGTCAGATGGATACAGATCTCTGTGGAGAAACATGGCCGGTCAGATGCATCCAGATGTCTGTGGAGAAACATGGCCACTCAGATGGATCCAGATCTCTATAGAGAAACATGGCCGGTCAGATGGATACAGATCTCTGTGGAGAAACATGGCCACTCAGATGGATCCAGATCTCTGTGGAGAAACATGGCCACTCAGATGGATCCAGATCTCTATAGAGAAACATGGCCGGTCAGATGGATCCAGATCTCTATAGAGAAACATGGCCGGTCAGATGGATACAGATCTCTGTGGAGAAACATGGCCGGTCAGATGGACCAGATCTCTGTGGAGAAACATGGCCAGTCAGATGGACCCAGATCTCTGTGGAGAAACATGGCCGATCAGATGGATCCAGGTCTTTGTGGGGGAAACAAGGCCGGTCAGAAGGGTGTAGGTCTCTGTGGTACCATGCAAGGCAGAAGTTAGCACAACAGGATTCAATGAGCCCTTCTAGTCAAGAGAAAACAGTTCAGGATGGTGGAGGAGATATAATGGTGGGGGGAATATTTTAGTGGTGCACCCCCAACTGCTCTGACACCTGTGAATGGATGTTTGGACAGTAGGGCTTATCTAAGTATTGTGGTGACCAAGCTCACCCCTTCATGGTGGCTATTTCCCCTATGGCAGAAGACTGACTGCAGGACAATGCGCCATTCATAGGCGTTGTATAGTGATGGACTGGAATGCTTCACCACTCCGTCCTCTTCTTCATGAATATTCTGTGCTAGCCCACATCAGCGGCACATGCCTGAACATGGAAGATAGCGCAAGTGTGCAAGAGGCTGGGCAGCAAAGATGATTCCCGGAGAAGAGGGAGGAGGAAGGAGCGGGGAACCGTGCCAGAGCCCGACACAAGTGCTACACCACCACTCCTCTTGGACTCTTCATTACAAGAGAGAAAAAAGCACAAAAATGAAAAGTGCCTGAGAAAGGAAGGGGTTAAACCAATGTTATACATACAGCCACTAGGTGTCTCCCTTGTCACGCTGTGCTTCATGCCCCCTCCTTGAAAATATTTTGTTTTTCTGAGTTTATGGATTGACGGCTATTCTAGAGTGCACGTGTGGGAGCGGGATAAGGGTCCATTTACACAGAAAGATTATCTGACAGATTATCTGCCAAAGATTTGAAGCCAAAGCCAGGAACGGACTATAAACAGAGATCCGGTCATAAAGGAAAGCCTGAGATTTCTCCTAGTTTCAAATCCATTCCTGGCTTTGGCTTCAAATCTTTGGCAGATAATCTGTCAGATAATCTTTCTGTGTAAATGGACCCCAAGTCTTCTCTGTGCATGTGTACAGCTGCTGTGCATCTACATTCAGTAGCAGAGAATCCTGGGGGTGCTTGCATTGTACGGTCAGCTCTCCTGTCACACAGCACATTATACATAACTCAGAGCGTTGTCTCCTTGTAAGCAGCAGACCTGATAATAGGATTAGCCTAAGTTAATTGTTCTCAGGCGATATACAACTTGCATGATGGACAGGTGTCTTTCCTTGTGTGAGTGCGCAAAGGACCGCAATGTCCTGTGTTTGGTTTTAGAGAAAAGACCATCAGCAAGGAGGGAACATGGAGCACATTGTGACAGGAAGGGAGACACCTAGTGGCCAAATGTATAACATTGATTTAAACATAGAAACCGTAAAAATAAAAATAAAAATAAAAGGGAGTTTATTGACATTAAAGCTGTCCGGGTGAGGGGGCTGTAATAAAGGGGGCTATAATAAAGGGGGCTGTAATAAAGGGGGGCTGTAATAAAGGGGGGCTGTAATAAAGGGGGGCTGTAATAAAGGGGGCGTAATAAAGGGGGGCGTAATAAAGGGGGGCTGTAATAAAGGGGGCGTAATAAAGGGGGGCTATAATAAAGGGGGCCGTCATTGTATAACCAGATTGCAGAAGACCTGATCAGCGGAGTGTGGGTGGCCACACCAGATAGTTGTCTGGTCATGCATAGAAAATGAGGACACACCGCTAGAGAGACATTGGGATAGACTGGAGATCCAGAGAGAAGAGCTTACCCGCTGTGTCGGTGACCTCCTCCATTAGGCAGCTTACAGGAGAGACAGGAGAGACAGAGATTACACGTCCTGTGCTCAGCACACACTACGGTCACATCCCCATCTATATGGAGAGGATATCCAGACATTACACGTCCTGTGCTCAGCACACACTACGGTCACATCCCCATCTACACCGAGAGGATATCCAGACCAGGAGAGACAGAGATCACACGTCCTGTGCTCAGCACACACTACGGTCACATCCCCATCTATATGGAGAGGATATCCAGACCAGGAGAGACAGAGATCACACGTCCTGTGCTCAGCACACACTACGGTCACATCCCCATCTATATGGAGAGGATATCCAGACCAGGAGAGACAGAGATTACACGTCCTGTGCTCAGTACACACTACGGTCACATCCCCATCTATATGGAGAGGATATCCAGACATTACACGTCCTGTGCTCAGCACACACTACGGTCACATCCCCATCTATATGGAGAGGATATCCAGACCAGGAGAAACAGAGATTACACGTCCTGTGCTCAGTACACACTACGGTCACATCCCCATCTATATGGAGAGGATATCCAGACCACAACATTTAGTACAATAATAACTCACAAATTCATGGCCGTCTAGAAGAGGGCTGCCGGATATCCTGACACATCAGATGCTCCAATGGTGCCTCCCCTACATTATCACCCATTCCTAGAGACTAATCTCCAGCCATCTCTCCTGCTCGCACCGTGTCTACTCCCGCCATCTCCTCCCGCTCTCACGGCTTCCACTCCCGCATCTCCTCCCACTCCCGCCATCTCCTACCACTATCTCCTCCCGCTCTCAAGGTTTTCCACTCCCACCATCTCCTCCCACTATCTCCTCCCGCTCCCGCCATCTCCTCCCGCTCTCACGGCTTCCACTCCCGCCGTCTCCTCCCGCTCTCACGGTTTTCCACTCCCGCATTTCCTCCCACTCTCACGGCTTCCACTCCCGCCATCTCCCCCCACTCATGCCATCTCCTCCCACTTTCACGGCTTCCACTCCCGCCATCTCCTCCCGCTCTCACGGCTTCCACTCCCGCCATCTCCTCCCGCTCTCACGGCTTCCACTCCCGCCATCTCCTCCCGCTCTCAGAACTTCCACTCCCGCCATCTCCTCCCGCTCTCAGGACTTCCACTCCCGCCATCTCCTCCCGCTTTCACGGCGGCTTCCACTCCTGCATTTCCTTCCGCTCTCACGGCTCCCACTCCCGCCATCCCCTCCTGCTCTCACGGCCTCCACTTCTGCCATTCCCTCCCGCTTTCACGGCTTCCACTCCCGCCATCTCCTCCCGCTCTCACGGCTTCCACTCCCGCCATCTCCTCCCGCTCTCACGGCTTCCACTCCCGCCATCTCCTCCCGCTCTCACGGCTTCCACTCCCGCCATCTCCTCCCGCTCTCACGGCTTCCACTCCCGCCATCTCCTCCCGCTCTCACGGCTTCCACTCCCGCCATCTCCTCCCGCTCTCAGGACTTCCACTCCCGCCATCTCCTCCCGCTTTCACGGCGGCTTCCACTCCTGCATTTCCTTCCGCTCTCACGGCTCCCACTCCCGCCATCCCCTCCCGCTCTCACGGCCTCCACTTCTGCCATTCCCTCCCGCTCTCACGGCTTCCACTCCCGCCATCTCCCCCCACTCATGCCATCTCCTCCCACTTTCACGGCTTCCACTCCCGCCATCTCCTCCCGCTCTCACGGCTTCCACTCCCGCCATCTCCTCCCGCTCTCACGGCTTCCACTCCCGCCATCTCCTCCGCTCTCACGGCTTCCACTCCCGCCATCTCCTCCCGCTCTCACGGCTTCCACTCCCGCCATCTCCTCCCGCTCTCACGGCTTCCACTCCCGCCATCTCCTCCCGCTCTCAGGACTTCCACTCCCGCCATCTCCTCCCGCTTTCACGGCGGCTTCCACTCCTGCATTTCCTTCCGCTCTCACGGCTTCCACTCCCGCCATTTCCCCCCAGTCATGCCATCTCCTACGACTCACGCCATCTCCTCCCACTCTCACGGCTTCCACTCCCGCCATCTCCTCCAGCTCTCACAGCTTCTGCTCCCGCCATCTCCTCCCGCTCTCACGGCTTCTGCTCCCGCCATCTCCTCCCGCTCTCACGGCTTCCACTCCTGCCATCCACTCTCACGGCTTCCACTCCCGCCATGTCCTCCCACTCTCACGGCTTCAACTCTGCCATCTCCTCTTGCTCTCACGGCTTCCTTTCCCGCCATCTCCTCCCACTCTCACGGCTTCCACTCCCGCCATCTCCTCCCACTCTCACGGCTTCCACTCCCGCCATCTCCTCCCGCTCAAGACTTAGGCTCCCGCCATCTCCTCCCAGCACAATGATAACAGATAACAGGCGAGGGAGGCATCACAGCAAAGAAAAGTCACCAACCTTGAGAAATCCTCATCAAAGTCGTCATCATCTTCCTCGTCTTGATCCTGAGAAGTGGACGGATATAATGACCATGATGTATAAAGATGCCCCCATCCCCCACCCAGTGCTGCACCGCCTGTACCCACCCTGTGTGGAGCGCTCTTCTCGGATACACGCCCTCCATCCAGCACTTCTGAGTCACAGTCACCTGTAATATCCCGTGATAGGGTACCAGATAGTCAGTGGACAAGGAATTACAACGTGATAAGGTGTGGAGGGACAACAACGTGATAAGGTGGTGGTGGTGGGGGGTGGGCTACAATGTGATAAGGTGGGGGGGCCTACAACGTGATAAGGTGGGGGGGGGGAGGGGGCCTACAACGTGATAAGGTGGGGAGGGGGCCTTCAACGTGATAAGGTGGGGAGGGGGCCTACAACGTGATAAGGTGGGGAGGGATTACAACGTGATAAGGTGGGGGGGGGGGGGCCTACAACGTGATAAGGTGTGGAGGGACTACAACGTGATAAGGTGGGAGGGGGCCTACAACGTGATAAGGTGGGAGGGGGCCTTCAACGTGATAAGGTGGGGGGGCCTACAACGTGATAAGGTTGGGAGGGGGCCTACAACGTGATAAGGTGGGGAGGGGTTACAACGTGATAAGGTGGGGAGGGGGCCTACAACGTGAAAAGGTGGGGAGGGGCTACAACGTGATAAGGTGGGGAGGGGTTACAACGTGATAAGGTGGGAGGGGGCCTACAACGTGATAAGGTGGGGAGGGGCTACAACGTGATAAGGTGGGGAGGGGCTACAACGTGATAAGGTGGGAGGGGGGCCTACAACGTGATAAGGTGGGGAGGGGGCCTACAACGTGATAAGGTGGGGAGGGGCTACAACGTGATAAGGTGGGAGGGGGGCCTACAACGTGATAAGGTGGGGAGGGGGCCTACAACGTGATAAGGTGGGGAGGGGCTACAACGTGATAAGGTGGGAGGGGGCCTACAACATGATAAGGTGGGGAGGGGGCCTACAACGTGATAAGGTGGGGAGGGGCTACAACGTGATAAGGTGGGAGGGGGCTACAACGTGATAAGGTGGGAGGGGAGGCCTACAACGTGATAAGGTGGGAGGGGCCTACAACATGATAAGGTGGGAGGGGAGGCCTACAACGTGATAAGGTGGGGAGGGGGCCTACAACGTGATAAGGTGGGAGGGGGCCTACAACGTGATAAGGTGGGGAGGGGCTACAACGTGATAAGGTGGGGGGGGCCTACAACGTGATAAGGTGGGAGGGGGCCTACAACATGATAAGGTGGGGAGGGGCTACAACATGATAAGGTGGGAGGGGGCCTACAACATGATAAGGTGGGAGGGGGCCTACAACGTGATAAGGTCGGGAGGGGCTACAACGTGATAAGGTGGGAGGGGCTACAAAGTGATAAGGTGGGGGGGGCCTACAACGTGATAAGGTGGGAGGGGCTACAAAGTGATAAGGTGGGGGGGGGCCTACAACATGATAAGGTGGGAGGGGAGGCCTACAACGTGATAAGGTGGGGAGGGGGCCTACAACGTGATAAGGTGGGAGGGGGCCTACAACGTGATAAGGTCGGGAGGGGCTACAACGTGATAAGGTGGGGAGGGGGCCTACAACGTGATAAGGTGGGGAGGGGGCCTACAACGTGATAAGGTGGGGAGGGGGCCTACAACGTGATAAGGTGGGGAGGGGGCCTACAACGTGATAAGGTGGGGAGGGGGCCTACAACGTGATAAGGTGGGGAGGGGCTACAACGTGATAAGGTGGGAGGGGGGCCTACAACGTGATAAGGTGGGGGGGGCCTACAACGTGATAAGGTGGGAGGGGCTACAAAGTGATAAGGTGGGGGGGGGCCTACAACATGATAAGGTGGGAGGGGAGGCCTACAACGTGATAAGGTGGGGAGGGGTTACAACGTGATAAGGTCGGGAGGGGCTACAACGTGATAAGGTGGGAGGGGCTACAAAGTGATAAGGTGGGGGGGGCCTACAACGTGATAAGGTGGGAGGGGCTACAAAGTGATAAGGTGGGGGGGGGCTACAACGTGATAAGGTGGGGAGGGGTTACAACGTGATAAGGTGGGGAGGGGCTACAACGTGATAAGGTGGGGAGGGGCTACAACGTGATAAGGTGGGGAGGGGTTACAACGTGATAAGGTGGGGAGGGGGCTACATTGTGATAAGGTGGGAGGGGGCCTACAACGTGATAAGGTGGGGAGGGGCTACAACATGATAAGGTGGGGAGGGGGGCCTACAACGTGATAAGGTGGGAGGGGCTACAAAGTGATAAGGTGGGGGGGGCCTACAACGTGATAAGGTGGGAGGGGCTACAAAGTGATAAGGTGGGGGGGGCCTACAACGTGATAAGGTGGGGAGGGGTTACAACGTGATAAGGTGGGGAGGGGCTACAACGTGATAAGGTGGGGAGGGGCTACAACGTGATAAGGTGGGGAGGGGTTACAACGTGATAAGGTGGGGAGGGGGCTACATTGTGATAAGGTGGGAGGGGGCCTACAACGTGATAAGGTGGGGAGGGGCTACAACGTGATAAGGTGGGGAGGGGCTACAACGTGATAAGGTGGGGAGGGGCTACAACGTGATAAGGTGGGGAGGGGCTACAACGTGATAAGGTGGGGAGAGGCTACAACATGATAAGGTGGGGAGGGGCTACAACGTGATAAGGTGGGGAGGGGCTACAACGTGATAAGGTGGGGAGGGGCTACAACGTGATAAGGTGGGGAGGGGCTACAACGTGATAAGGTGGGGAGAGGCTACAACATGATAAGGTGGGGAGGGGCTACAACATGATAAGGTGGGGAGGGGGCCTACAACGTGATAAGGTGGGGAGGGGCTACAACGTGATAAGGTGGGGAGGGGGCTACAACGTGATAAGGTGGGGAGGGGCTACAACATGATAAGGTGGGGAGGGGCTACAACGTGATAAGGTGGGGAGGGGGCTACAACGTGATAAGGTGGGAGGGGGCCTACAACGTGATAAGGTGGGGAGGGGCTACAACATGATAAGGTGGGGGGGGCCTACAACGTGATAAGGTGGGGAGGGGCTACAACGTGATAAGGTGGGGAGGGGGCTACAACGTGATAAGGTGGGAGGGGGCCTACAACGTGATAAGGTGGGGAGGGGCTACAACATGATAAGGTGGGGAGGGGGCCTACAACGTGATAAGGTGGGGAGAGGCTACAACATGATAAGGTGGGGAGGGGCTACAACATGATAAGGTGGGGAGGGGCTACAACATGATAAGGTGGGAGGGGGCCTACAACGTGATAAGGTGGGAGGGGGCCTACAAAGTGATAAGGTCGGGAGGGCCTACAACGTGATAAGGTCGGGAGGGGCTACAACATGATAAGGTGGGAGGGGGCCTACAACGTGATAAGGTCGGGAGGGGGGACTGTACACTATGACGCCATATGGCTGCACACACGTCGTACCTGGCTGGGGCCCCGTGGCTCCTGAGCTGGCTGGATCGGTCGCCTCATGCAGTCGGGATGAGGAGTCCGGCTTCCCTGAGCAGAATAAAAAGAAGTCATGGGAGTTGCATCGGGGGGGATGTTTATCACACCATGTGGTCGCACAAGTTTCTGCCCCTCTAACACATTACAAAACACTGATTATAAAGGACGAGGAGGTTACTGAGGAAAAATATTCAGCCCCACCTGGTCCCATATGATTGCCCCCTCAGGTACTGATCAGACACTAAACTCAGCACCATGGACGATAGAGGGATACACTGTAGTCTCTCCCAGCTACCCCTCTGTATGGTGCGGAATGTAGTGTATGCTCGGTGCGGATTATAGTGTATGCTCTGTGCGGATTATAGTGTATGCTCTGGGCGGATTATAGTGTATGCTCGGTGCGGATTATAGTGTATGCTCTGTGCGGATTATAGTGTATGCTCTGTGCGGATTATAGTGTATGCTCTGGGCGGATTATAGTGTATGCTCTGTGCGGATTATAGTGTATGCTCTGGGCGGATTATAGTGTAACATCTGGGCGGATTATAGTGTATGCTCTGGGCGGATTATAGTGTATGCTCTGGGCGGATTATAGTGTAACATCTGGGCGGATTATAGTGTATGCTCTGGGCGGATTATAGTGTATGCTCGGTGCGGATTATAGTGTATGCTCTGTGCGGATTATAGTGTAACATCTGGGCGGATTATAGTGTAACATCTGGGCGGATTATAGTGTAACATCTGGGCGGATTATAGTGTAACATCTGGGCGGATTATAGTGTAACATCTGGGCGGATTATAGTGTATGCTCTGTGCGGATTATAGTGTAACATCTGAGCGGATTATAGTGTAACATCTGGGCGGATTATAGTGTAACATCTGGGCGGATTATAGTGTATGCTCTGTGCGGATTATAGTGTAACATCTGGGCGGATTATAGTGTATGCTCTGTGCGGATTATAGTGTAACATCTGGGCGGATTATAGTGTATGCTCTGGGCGGATTATAGTGTAACATCTGGGCGGATTATAGTGTATGCTCTGTGCGGATTATAGTGTAACATCTGGGCGGATTATAGTGTATGCTCTGTGCGGATTATAGTGTATGCTCTGGGCGGATTATAGTGTAACATCTGGGCGGATTATAGTGTAACATCTGGGCGGATTATAGTGTATGCTCTGGGCGGATTATAGTGTAACATCTGGGCGGATTATAGTGTAACATCTGGGCGGATTATAGTGTATGCTCTGTGCGGATTATAGTGTATGCTCTGGGCGGATTATAGTGTAACATCTGGGCGGATTATAGTGTAACATCTGGGCGGATTATAGTGTATGCTCTGGGCGGATTATAGTGTAACATCTGGGCGGATTATAGTGTATGCTCTGTGCGGATTATAGTGTATGCTCTGGGCGGATTATAGTGTAACATCTGGGCGGATTATAGTGTAACATCTGGGCGGATTATAGTGTAACATCTGGGCGGATTATAGTGTATGCTCTGGGCGGATTATAGTGTATGCTCTGGGCGGATTATAGTGTAACATCTGGGCGGATTATAGTGTAACATCTGGGCGGATTATAGTGTATGCTCGGTGCGGATTATAGTGTAACATCTGGGCGGATTATAGTGTAACATCTGGGTGGATTATAGTGTAACATCTGGGCGGATTACAGTGTATGCTCTGTGCGGATTATAGTGTAACATCTGGGCGGATTATAGTGTATGCTCTGTGCGGATTATAGTGTAACATCTGGGCGGATTATAGTGTAACATCTGGGCGGATTATAGTGTAACATCTGGGCGGATTATAGTGTAACATCTGGGCGGATTATAGTGTATGCTCTGGGCGGATTATAGTGTATGCTCTGGGCGGATTATAGTGTATGCTCTGGGCGGATTATAGTGTAACATCTGGGCGGATTATAGTGTATGCTCTGGGCGGATTATAGTGTATGCTCTGTGCGGATTATAGTGTAACATTTGGGCGGATTATAGTGTAACATCTGGGCGGATTATAGTGTAACATCTGGGCGGATTATAGTGTAACATCTGGGCGGATTATAGTGTAACATCTGGGCGGATTATAGTGTATGCTCTGGGCGGATTATAGTGTAACATCTGGGCGGATTATAGTGTAACATCTGGGCGGATTATAGTGTAACATCTGGGCGGATTATAGTGTATGCTCTGGGCGGATTATAGTGTATGCTCTGGGCGGATTATAGTGTAACATCTGGGCGGATTATAGTGTAACATCTGGGCGGATTATAGTGTATGCTCTGTGCGGATTATAGTGTAACATCTGGGCGGATTATAGTGTAACATCTGGGCGGATTATAGTGTAACATCTGGGCGGATTATAGTGTAACATCTGGGCGGATTACAGTGTATGCTCTGTGCGGATTATAGTGTAACATCTGGGCGGATTATAGTGTATGCTCTGTGCGGATTATAGTGTAACATCTGGGCGGATTATAGTGTAACATCTGGGCGGATTATAGTGTAACATCTGGGCGGATTATAGTGTAACATCTGGGCGGATTATAGTGTAACATCTGGGCGGATTATAGTGTATGCTCTGGGCGGATTATAGTGTAACATCTGGGCGGATTATAGTGTAACATCTGGGCGGATTATAGTGTATGCTCTGTGCGGATTATAGTGTATGCTCTGGGCGGATTATAGTGTATGCTCTGGGCGGATTATAGTGTAACATCTGGGCGGATTATAGTGTATGCTCTGGGCGGATTATAGTGTAACATCTGGGCGGATTATAGTGTATGCTCTGGGCGGATTATAGTGTATGCTCTGGGCGGATTATAGTGTATGCTCTGTGCGGATTATAGTGTAACATCTGGGCGGATTATAGTGTAACATCTGGGCGGATTATAGTGTATGCTCTGTGCGGATTATAGTGTATGCTCTGTGCGGATTATAGTGTAACATCTGGGCGGATTATAGTGTATGCTCTGGGCGGATTATAGTGTATGCTCTGGGCGGATTATAGTGTATGCTCTGTGCGGATTATAGTGTAACATCTGGGCGGATTATAGTGTAACATCTGGGCGGATTATAGTGTATGCTCTGTGCGGATTATAGTGTATGCTCTGTGCGGATTATAGTGTAACATCTGGGCGGATTATAGTGTAACATTTGGGCGGATTATAGTGTAACATCTGGGCGGATTATAGTGTAACATCTGGGCGGATTACTTTCTCACAGCACGGATCCCCCGCTCCCCTACAGATAACATACCCTCCTTACTGGACTGCCACAAGTCAAGAGCCACTGTGAAGGCCTGCGCCACGGTCAGAGTCACTGTCTGGGCCTGCGAGATAGAGCAGTGCATGATGGGAATTATGTAATCGTACACAGCCCTACCTCAATGTCCATCTGAACCTACCAGCTTTTTCTTAGAGGACAGGAAGGCGTGGCACTCCAGGGCCCCATTGCTCTGGTTCTGGGCCACATAGGCAAACACCTTATTCTGAACTTTATCCGTCGTACAATAAGAAATTCTGTAAGAGCAAGAAAATAAAAAAACTTCTATTAACATTTCACAAGAAGAAAACAAATTCATCCCCTCCATTCCATCCCCGCAGGACCGGGTGTGAGAATATACTAGACCCCATGACACCAAGACGGGGTACAGGTATATACAGGATCCATCAACAGCAGGTACAGGTATATACAGGATCCATCAACAGCAGGTACAGGTATATACAGGATCCATCAACAGCAGGTACAGGTATATACAGGATCCATCAGCAGCAGGTACAGGTATATACAGGACCCACCAGCAGCAGGTACAGGTATATACAGGACCCACCAGCAGCAGGTACAGGTATATACAGGATCCATCAACAGCAGGTACAGGTATATACAGGATCCATCAACAGCAGGTACAGGTATATACAGGATCCATCAGCAGCAGGTACAGGTATATACAGGATCCATCAGCAGCAGGTACAGGTATATATAGGACCCACCAGCAGCAGGTACAGGTATATACAGGACCCACCAGCAGCAGGTACAGGTATATACAGGATCCATCAGCAGCAGGTACAGGTATATATAGGACCCACCAGCAGCAGGTACAGGTATATACAGGACCCACCAGCAGCAGGTACAGGTATATACAGGACCCACCAGCAGCAGGTACAGGTATATACAGGACCCACCAGCAGCAGGTACAGGTATATACAGGACCCACCAGCAGCAGGTACAGGTATATACAGGACCCACCAGCAGCAGGTACAGGTATATACAGGACCCACCACCAGCAGGTACAGGTATATACAGGACCCACCAGCAGCAGGTACAGGTATATACAGGACCCACCAGCAGCAGGTACAGGTATATACAGGACCCACCAGCAGCAGGTACAGGTATATACAGGATCCATCAGCAGTAGGTACAGGTATATACAGGATCCATCAGCAGCAGGTACAGGTATATACAGGATCCACCAGCAGCAGGTACAGGTATATACAGGACCAACCAGCAGCAGGTACAGGTATATACAGGACCCACCAGCAGCAGGTACAGGTATATACAGGACCCACCAACAGCAGGTACAGGTATATACAGGATCCATCAGCAGCAGGTACAGGTATATACAGGACCCACCAGCAGCAGGTACAGGTATATACAGGATCCATCAGCAGCAGGTACAGGTATATACAGGACCCACCAGCAGCAGGTACAGGTATATACAGGATCCACCAGCAGCAGGTACAGGTATATACAGGACCCACCAGCAGCAGGTACAGGTATATACAGGACCCACCAGCAGCAGGTACAGGTATATACAGGACCCACCAGCAGCAGGTACAGGTATATACAGGACCCACCAGCAGTAGGTACAGGTATATACAGGACCCACCAGCAGCAGGTACAGGTATATACAGGACCCACCAGCAGCAGGTACAGGTATATACAGGATCCATCAGCAGCAGGTACAGGTATATACAGGATCTATCAGCAGCAGGTACAGGTATATACAGGACCCACCAGCAGCAGGTACAGGTATATACAGGAGCACGGGCCTTGAAGCTTCCTGTGTTATAGCTACGGTGGCTGGTCAGGCTCAGTCCTAGGGCAGTCAGCTTTGCCTATTACCGGCACATTACAATGCAGATCTGCAGTAATCAGACAGGGATGTCCCCATGGTGGGAAAGGAACATAGAGCACAACAGTAAAAAACACACAAACACAATACACAACACACAGATACAGTACAGGCTGCCCTCTGCTAGGCCGCGCCATCCTACAGGCCGCGCCATCCTACAGGCCGCCCTCTGCTAGGCCGCACCATCCTACAGGCCGCGCCATCCTACAGGCCGCCCTCTGCTAGGCCGCGCCATCCTACAGGCCGCCCTCTGCTAGGCCGCGCCATCCTACAGGCCGCCCTCTGCTAGGCCGCGCCATCCTACAGGCCGCCCTCTGCTAGGCCGCACCATCCTACAGGCCGCGCCATCCTACAGGCCGCCCTCTGCTAGGCCGCGCCATCCTACAGGCCGCCCTCTGCTAGGCCGCACCATCCTACAGGCCGCGCCATCCTACAGGCCGCCCTCTGCTAGGCCACGCCATCCTACAGGCCGCCCTCTGCTAGGCCGCACCATCCTACAGGCCGCCCTCTGCTAGGCCGCACCATCCTACAGGCCGCCCTCTGCTAGGCCACGCCATCCTACAGGCCGCGCCATCCTTCAGCGCGCCCTCTGCTAGGCCGCGCCATCCTACAGCCCGCCCTCTGCTAGGCAGCGCCATCCTACAGGCCGCCCTCTGCTAGGCCACGCCATCCTACAGGCCGCGCCATCCTTCAGCGCGCCCTCTGCTAGGCCGCGCCATCCTTCAGCCCGCCCTCTGCTAGGCCGCGCCATCCTACAGGCCGCCCTCTGCTAGGCCGCACCATCCTACAGGCCGCCCTCTGCTAGGCCGCGCCATCCTTCAGCCCGCCCTCTGCTAGGCCGCGCCATCCTTCAGCCCGCCCTCTGCTAGGCAGCGCCATCCTTCAGCCCGCCCTCTGCTAGGCCGCGCCATCCTTCAGCCCGCCCTCTGCTAGGCAGCGCCATCCTACAGGCCGCCCTCTGCTAGGCCGCGCCATCACTAAGAGACCATAGTGTCACCTGTGTGTTCAGCGCCCGAGATCCCTGACACATCAGATTTACTATAGTAGTATCCTATGTATGGTATATAGGAGGACGGGCTCCCCTGTATATAGGAGGACAAACTCACCTGTATATAGACACATACTCCATCTGCTGAGTGCTGCCGGCGTCCTGTATACTGATGCCGTGCGGAGTTACTGTCAATATCACTTTTTGCAGCTGCTTTGCACTCGCCCGAGCCTGCAGGACACAGACACAGCGTCATGTACTCCATCCCCCGCCGGCCTGTACTACACCCCAACCCCCCGCCGGCCTGTACTACACCCCAACCCCCCGCCCCCGCCGGCCTGTACTACACCCCAACCCCCCGCCGGCCTGTACTACACCCCAACCCCCCGCCGGCCTGTACTACACCCCAACCCCCCGCCGGCCTGTACTACACCCCAACCCCCCGCCGGCCTGTACTACACCCCAAGCCCCTGCTGGCCTGTACTACACCCCAACCCCCCGCCGGTCTGTACTACACCCCAACCCCCCGCCGGCCTGTACTACACCCCAACCCCCCGCCGGCCTGTACTACACCCCAACCCCCCGCCCCCGCCGGCCTGTACTACACCCCAACCCCCCCGCCCCCGCCAGCCTGTACTACACCCCAACCCCCCGCCCCCGCCGGCCTGTACTACACCCCAACCCCCCGCCAGCCTGTACTACACCCCAACCCTCCGCCCCCGCCGGCCTGTACTAAACCCCAACCCCCCCGCCCCTGCCGGCATGTACTGCACCCCAACCCCCCGCCGGCCTGTACTACACCCCAACCCTCCGCCCCCGCCGGCCTGTACTACACCCCAACCCCCCGCCGGCCTGTACTAAACCCCAACCCTCTGCCGGCCTGTACTGCAACCCAACCCCCCCGCCGGCCTGTACTGCACCCCAACCCCCCGCCAGCCTGTACTACACCCCAACCCTCCGCCCCCGCCGGCCTGTACTAAACCCCAACCCCCCCGCCCCTGCCGGCATGTACTGCACCCCAACCCCCCGCCGGCCTGTACTACACCCCAACCCTCCGCCCCCGCCGGCCTGTACTACACCCCAACCCCCCGCCGGCCTGTACTAAACCCCAACCCTCTGCCGGCCTGTACTGCAACCCAACCCCCCCGCCGGCCTGTACTGCACCCCAACCCCCCGCCAGCCTGTACTACACCCCAACCCTCCGCCCCCGCCGGCCTGTACTAAACCCCAACCCCCCCGCCCCTGCCGGCATGTACTGCACCCCAACCCCCCGCCGGCCTGTACTACACCCCAACCCCCCGCCCCCGCCGGCCTGTACTACACCCCAACCCCCCGCCGGCCTGTACTAAACCCCAACCCTCTGCCGGCCTGTACTGCAACCCAACCCCCCCGCCGGCCTGTACTGCACCCCAACCCCCCCGCCGGCATGTACTGCACCCCAACCCCCCGCCGGCCTGTACTACACCCCAACCCCCCGCCAGCCTGTACTACACCCCAACCCCCCGCCAGCCTGTACTACACCCCAACCCCCCGCCGGCCTGTACTACACCCCAACCCCCCGCCGGCCTGTACTACACCCCAACCCCCCGCCGGCCTGTACTACACCCCAACCCCCCGCCGGCCTGTACTACACCCCAACCCCCCGCCGGCCTGTACTACACCCCAACCCTCCGCCCCCGCCGGCCTGTACTACACCCCAACCCCCCGCCGGCCTGTACTACACCCCAACCCCCCTCTCCATCCTGTACCTCCATCCTCTCCTGCCTTCTCTCTCCATCCTGTACCTCCATCCTCTCCTGCCTACTCTCTCCATCCTCTCCTGCCTACTCTCTCCATCCTCTCCTGCCTACTCTCTCCATCCTCTCCTGCCTACTCTCTCCATCCTCTCCTGCCTACTCTCTCCATCCTCTCCTGCCTACTCTCTCCATCCTCTCCTGCCTACTCTCTCCATCCTCTCCTGCCTACTCTCTCCATCCTCTCCTGCCTACTCTCTCCATCCTCTCCTGCCTACCCTCTCCATCCTCTTCTGCCTACCCTCTCCATCCTCTCCTGCCTACTCTCTCCATCCTCTCCTGCCTACTCTCTCCATCCTGTACCTCCATCCTCTCCTGCCTACTCTCTCCATCCTCTCCTGCCTACTCTCTCCATCCTGTACCTCCATCCTCTACTGCCTTCTCTCTCCATCCTGTACCTCCATCCTCTCCTGCCTACTCTCTCCATCCTGTACCTCCATCCTCTCCTGCCTTCTCTCTCCATCCTGTACCTCCATCCTCTCCTGCCTACTCTCTCCATTCTCTCCTGCCTACCCTCTCCATCCTGTACCTCCATCCTCTCCTGCCTACCCTCTCCATCCTGTACCTCCATCCTCTCCTGCCTACTCTCTCCATCCTATCCTGCCTACCCTCTCCATCCTGTACCTCCATCCTCTCCTGCCTTCTCTCTCCATCCTGTACCTCCATCCTTTCCTGCCTTCTCTCTCCATCCTGTACCTCCATCCTCTCCTGCCTTCTCTCTCCATCCTGTACCTCCATCCTCTCCTGCCTACCCTCTCCATTCTCTCCTGCCTATCCTCTCCATCCTGTAACTCCATCCTCTCCTGCCTTCTCTCTCCATCCTGTACCTCCATCCTCTCCTGCCTTCTCTCTCCATCCTGTACCTCCATCCTCTCCTGCCTACTCTCTCCATCCTGTACCTCCATCCTCTCCTGCCTTCTCTCTCCATCCTGTACCTCCATCCTCTCCTGCCTACTCTCTCCATCCTGTACCTCCATCCTCTCCTGCCTTCTCTCTCCATCCTGTACCTCCATCCTCTCCTGCCTTCTCTCTCCATCCTGTACCTCCATCCTCTCCTGCCTACTCTCTCCATCCTGTACCTCCATCCTCTCCTGCCTACTCTCTCCATCCTCTCCTGCCTACTCTCTCCATCCTGTACCTCCATCCTCTCCTGCCTACTCTCTCCATCCTCTCCTGCCTTCTCTCTCCATCCTGTACCTCCATCCTCTCCTGCCTTCTCTCTCCATCCTGTACCTCCATCCTCTCCTGCCTACTCTCTCCATCCTATACCTCCATCCTCTCCTGCCTACTCTCTCCATCCTATCCTGCCTACCCTCTCCATCCTGTACCTCCATCCTCTCCTGCCTACTCTCTCCATCCTGTACCCACACAGAGATGGCTCATACTGCCCCTCGCAGGCACTTCTCATCACATCCTGCAATCTTATCCCGTACAATCTTTCTTCTGTTGCCCCGTCTATACAGTAGCCGGTTACCATGGTGATGATACGACGTATAGCAGAAGCCGCCATGTCCTCGCCTTTGGGCGTCTCCACTAGAGTCATGCCAAGGTACTTCAGGTGAAAAGTGATCCCCTCCAGAAGTGCATCCCGCGACTCTGTCCATGTATCAGGAAGCTCTGCAAAGAACGAACAGTATAAAGAGGGGCGTTCAGAGAAGGAGAGGAGGAGGATGTGAGGAGGGGCCGTACAGAGAAGAGGAGGAGGATATGAGGTGGGACCGTACAGAGAAGAGGAGGAGGATATGAGGTGGGGGGCCGTACAGAGAAGAAGAGGAGGAGGAGGAGGAGGAGGAGGATGTGAGGAGGGGCCGTACAGAGAAGAGGAGAAGGATGTGAGGTGGGGCCGTACAGAGAAGAGGAGGAGGAGGAGGATGTGAGGAGGGGCCGTACAGAGAAGAGGAGGAGGATATGAGGTGGGGGGGGGGCAGTACAGAGAAGAGGAGGAGGATATGAGGTGGGGCCGTACAGAGAAGAGGAGGAGGATGTGAGGTGGGGCCGTACAGAGAAGAGGAGGAGGATATGAGGTGGGGGGGGGGGGCAGTACAGAGAAGAGGAGGAGGATATGAGGTGGGGCCGTACAGAGAAGAGGAGGAGGATGTGAGGTGGGGCCGTACAGAGAAGAGGAGGAGGATATGAGGTGGGGCCGTACAGAGAAGAGGAGGAGGATGTGAAGAGGGGACATACAGAGAAAAGGAGGAGGAGGAGGATGTGAGGAGGAGCGGTATAGAGAAGAGGAGGAGAAGGAAGTGAGGGGCCATACAAAGAATCAGAGAAGGTGGTGAGGAGGGGCCGTACAGAGAAGAGGAGGAGGTGAGGAGGAGGGGCCATACAAAGAAGAGGAGGAGGTGAGGAGGGGCCGCACAGAGAAGAGGAGGATGTGAGGAGGGGCCGCACAGAAAAGGAGGAGGAGGTGAGGAGGAGGGGCCATACAAAGAAGAGGAGGATGTGAGGAGGGGCCGCACAGAAAAGGAGGAGGAGGTGAGGAGGAGGGGCCATACAAAGAAGAGGAGGAGGTGAGGAGGGGCCGTACAGAGAAGAGGAGGAGGTGAGGAGGAGGGGCCATACAAAGAAGAGGAGGAGGTGAGGAGGGGCCGCACAGACAAGAGGAGGAGGTGAGGAGGGGCCGCACAGAAAAGGAGGAGGAGGAGGAGAGGAGGAGGGGCCATACAAAGAAGAGGAGGATGTGAGGAGGGGCCGCACAGAGAAGAGGAGGAGGTGAGGAGGAGGGGCCATACAAAGAAGAGGAGGAGGTGAGGAGGGGCCATACAAAGAAGAGGAGGAGGTGAGGAGGGGCCGCACAGAGAAGAGGAGGAGGTGAGGAGGAGGGGCCATACAAAGAAGAGGAGGAGGTGAGGAGGGGCCGCACAGAAAAGGAGGAGGAGGTGAGGAGGAGGGACCATACAAAGAAGAGGAGGATGTGAGGAGGGGCCGCACAGAGAAGAGGAGGAGGAGAATGTAAGCAGGGGCCATACAGAGATGGGGAGAATGATGTGAGGATAGGCAGTACAGAGAAGAGGAGGAGGAGCCGTACAGAGAAGAAGAGGAGATGAGGAGGGGCTGTATAAAGAAGAGGAGGATGTGAGAAGGGGCCGTACAGAAAAGAGGAGAAGGAGGAGGAGGAGGAGGATGTGAGGAAGAGCCGTATAGAGAAGAGGATGAGGAGGAAGAAGAAGAAGAGATGTGAAGAGGGGATATACAGAGAAGAGGAGGAAAAGGAGGAGAAGAATGTGAGGATGAGCCATACAGAGAAGAGGAGGAGGAGGAGGATGATGTGAGGAGGGGCCGTACAGAGAAGAGGAGGATGTGAGGAAGTGCCGTACAGAGAAGGGGAGGAGGATGTGAGGAGGGGCTGTAAAGAGAAGAGAAGGGGCCGTACAAAGAAGAGGAGGAGGAGGAAGGGACGTACAGAGAAGAGGATATGAGGAGGGGCCTCACAGAGAAGAATATGAGGAGGGGCCGTACGTGAGGAAGGGCTGTATAGAGAAAAAGAGGAGGATGTGAGGAGGGGCCGTACAGAGAAGGAGAGGATGTGAGGAGGGGCCGTACTGAGAGGAGGAGGAAAAGGAGGAGGGGCCATACTGAGAAGAAGAGGAGGTGGATGACGATGTAAGGTGGGGGCCATACAGAGAAGAGGAAAATTTGAGAAGGGTCTGTACTGAGATTGAGGAGGAGGGTGTAAAGAGGATGTGAGGAGGGGCCATACAGAGAAGGATGATGTGAGGAAGGGCCGTACTGAGAAGAGGAGGAGGATGTGAGGAGGGGCAGTACAGAGAAAAAGAGAAGGCGGAGGATGTGAGAAGGGGATGTACAGAGAAGGGGAGGAGGATGTGAGGAAGTGCTGTACAGAGAAAAGGAGGAGGAGGTAAGGAGGGGCTGTACAGAGAAGAGGAGGAAAAGCCGTACAAAGAAGAGGAAAATGTGAGGAGGGCCATACTGAGAAGAAGAGGAGGAGGATGTGAGGAGGGGGCCATACAGAGAAGAGGAGGAGGATGTGAGAAGGAGCTGTACTGAGATTGAGGAGGAGGGTGTAAGGAGAAAGTGAGGAGGGGCCGTACAGAAAAGGGGAGGAGGGTGTGATGAGGGGCCTTATAGAGAAGAGGAGGGGCCGTAAAGAGAAAAGGAGCAGAAGGGGACGTACAGAGAAGAGGAGGAGGATGTGAGGAGGGGCCTCACAGAGAAGAGAAGGATGTGAGGAAGGGCCGTACTGAGAAAAGGAGGAGGAGGGGCTATACAGAGAAGAGGAGGAGGATGTAAGGAGGGGCCATATTAAGAGGAGGGGCCGGACAGAGAAGAAGAGGAGGAGGATGTGAGGAGGGCCGTAAAGAGAACAGGAGGAGGGGCCGTACCGAGGAGAAGGATGATGTAATGAGGGGCAATACAGAAAAGGAGGAGGATGTGGTGAGGGGCCATACAGAAAAGAGGAAGAGGATGTTAGGAGGGGGCCATACAGAGAAGAGGAGGAGGAGGACGACGTGAGGAGGGGCCGTACAGAGAAGAGGAGGAGGATAATAATGTGAGGAGGGGCCAAGGAGAAAAGGAGGAGGATGAGAGGAGGGGCTGTACAGAGAAGAGGAGGAGGATAAGAGGAGGAGGATGTGAGGAGGGCCGTAAAGAGAACAGGAGGAGGGGCCGTACCGAGGAGAAGGATGATGTAATGAGGGGCAATACAGAAAAGGAGGAGGATGTGGTGAGGGGCCATACAGACAAGAGGAAGAGGATGTTAGGAGGGGGCCATACAGAGAAGAGGAGGAGGAGGGGCCGTACCGAGGAGAAGGATGATGTAATGAGGGGCCATACAGAAAAGAGGAGGATGTGGTGAGGAGCCATACAGAAAAGAGGAAGAGGATGTTAGGAGGGGGCCATACAGAGAAGAGGAGGAGGAGGACGACGTGAGGAGGGGCCGTACAGAGAAGAGGAGGAAGAGGATGATAGTAATGTGAGGAGGGGCCAAGGAGAAAAGGAGGAGGATGAGAGGAGGGGCTGTACAGAGAAGAGGAGGAGGATGTGAGGAGGACCGTAAAGAAAAGAGGAGGAGGGGCCGTACCGAGGAGAAGGATGATGTAATGAGGGGCCATACAGAAAAGAGGAGGATGTGGTGAGGAGCCATACAGAAAAGAGGAAGAGGATGTTAGGAGGGGGCCATACAGAGAAGAGGAGGAGGAGGACGACGTGAGGAGGGGCCGTACAGAGAAGAGGAGGAGGATGATAAAAATAATGTAAGGAGGGGCCAAGGAGAAAAGGAGGAGGATGAGAGGAGGGGCTGTACAGAGAAGAGGAGGAGGATGTGAAGAGGGGCCGTACAGAGAAGAGGAGGAAGTGAGGAGAAGCTGTACTGAAAGGAGGAGGAGCCATACAAAGAAGAGGAGAAGGAGGGGCCATACTGAGAAGAGGAGGAGGAGGAGGAGGATGTGAGGAGGGGCCTTATAATGAAGAGGAGGATGTGAGGAGGGGTTGTACAGAGAAAGAGAGGAGGATGTGAGAAGGGGTCGTACAGAGGAGAAGAGGAGGTGGAGGAGGATGTGAGAAGAGGCCGTACAGAGGAGGTGGAGGAGGATGTGAGAAGGGGCCGTACAGAGGAGAAGAGGAGGTGGAGGAGGATGTGAGAAGGGGGGGGGGGGGGCGTACAGAAAAGAAGAAGAGGAGGAAGGAGAGATTGAGGAGGATGTGAAGAGGGGCTGTACAAAGATGAGAGGAGGAGGAAGAGGAGGAGGAGGATGTGGTTCTTTTTCCGTTCTTCTATTGTATCAAATCCTTTTTTCATGTAATAAAATGGTAAATAATAATTTATAAGTGGTAGTGTCAGGAGGCACACACAGGGAACGCACACAGACAGGTGACACCGTCCCTGACTACTCCTCTCACACTAAATCATGGGGACTGCTAGCTGCCCGTCCCTGCACTGAAATAAGGCGACACAAAATACGAGACCAGAGACCAAAAAAAAACCAATGGTGGAGAGTCAGCAATAAAGAGGTCAGAAGAAACAAAACACAGAGCCGAGGAGTAGTCAGACACCAGCCGAAGAGTAGTCAGACACCAGCCGAGGAGTAGTCAGACACCAGCCGAGGAGTAGTCAGACACCAGCCGAGGAGTAGTCAGACACCAGCCGAGGTGTAGTCAGACACCAGCCGAGGAGTAGTCAGACACCAGCCGAGGTGTAGTCAGACACCAGCCGAGGAGTAGTCAGACACCAGCCGAGGAGCAGTCAGACACCAGCCGAGGAGCGGTCAGACACCAGCCGAGGAGTAGTCAGACACCAGCCGAGGAGTAGTCAGACACCAGCCGAGGAGCAGTCAGACACCAGCCGAGGAGCGGTCAGACACCAGCCGAGGAGCAGTCAGACACCAGCCGAGGAGCGGTCAGACACCAGCCGAGGAGTAGTCAGACACCAGCCGAGGAGTAGTCAGACACCAGCCGAGGAGTAGTCAGACACCAGCCGAGGAGTAGTCAGACACCAGCCGAGGAGTAGTCAGACACCAGCCGAGGAGTAGTCAGACACCAGCCGAGGAGTAGTCAGACACCAGCCGAGGAGTAGTCAGACACCAGCCGAGGAGCGGTCAGACACCAGCCGAGGAGTAGTCAGACACCAGCCGAGGAGTAGTCAGACACCAGCCGAGGAGCAGTCAGACACCAGCCGAGGAGTAGTCAGACACCAGCCGAGGAGTAGTCAGACACCAGCCGAGGAGCGGTCAGACACCAGCCGAGGAGTAGTCAGACACCAGCCGAGGAGCAGTCAGACACCAGCCGAGGAGTAGTCAGACACCAGCTGAGGAGCGGTCAGACACCAGCCGAGGAGCGGTCAGACACCAGCCGAGGAGTAGTCAGACACCAGCCGAGGAGCAGTCAGACACCAGCCGAGGAGTAGTCAGACACCAGCCGAGGAGCGGTCAGACACCAGCCGAGGAGCGGTCAGACACCAGCCGAGGAGCGGTCAGACACCAGCCGAGGAGCGGTCAGACACCAGCCGAGGAGCGGTCAGACACCAGCCGAGGAGTAGTCAGACACCAGCCGAGGAGTAGTCAGACACCAGCCGAGGAGCAGTCAGACACCAGCCGAGGAGTAGTCAGACACCAGCCGAGGAGCGGTCAGACACCAGCCGAGGAATAAAACCAGCCGAGGAGCGGTCAGACACCAGCCGAGGAGTAGTCAGACACCAGCCGAGGAGTAGTCAGACACCAGCTGAGGAGTAGTCAGACACCAGCCGAGGAGCGGTCAGACACCAGCCGAGGAGCGGTCAGACACCAGCCGAGGAGTAGTCAGACACCAGCCGAGGAGTAGTCAGACACCAGCCGAGGAGTAGTCAGACACCAGCCGAGGTCGGGTGTAAGAGGAGCTCTGGACTATCAGGGATAAGGAGCGGGGAGGCCCAGCAAGTGGGACCCTGCAACAGGCGTCAGGCATGTGTATTGAGGTCTACCACATACAGACAGGAGGGCAGCCTGCCAATCACTGGGCTGGGGAGCATAGCCAGGAGATCCTCCCAGGGACGAAATGGGAAACTAGTGCGGCCTTTACACAGACAGATTATCTGACAGATTTATGAAGCAAAAGCAGGGAGGGGATTTCAAAACATGAGAAAACTTAATCTTTCCTTTATGACCTGTTCTCTGTTTTAGTCTCTTCCTGGCTTTGGCTTCAAAAATCTGTCAGATAATTTGTCTGTGCAAATGGACCCCAACCTGAACCAATGAGCTAAGCCCCAGCAGCACACGACCACGTCCACACTGGTTAAATGCAGAACAACCAGCCGGCACCGAGAGTTTGCCGCAACGGCCGTAACCCATGTAGATATACAGCAGTGTATTATATACTTATTATCCTCCCCCTGTATGAGTGTGTATATATCTCCCCATTCTGTGTAGGTATACAGCAGTGTATTATATACTTATTATCCTCCTGTATGAGTGTGTATATCCCCCCATTCTGTGTAGGTATACAGCAGTGTATTATATACTTATTATCCCCCTGTATGTGTGTGTATATATCTCCATTCTGTGTAGGTATACAGCAGTGTATTATATACGTATTATCCTCCTGTATGAGTGTGTATATATCTCCCCATTCTGTGTAGGTATACAGCAGTGTATTATATACTTATTATCCTCCTGTATGAGTGTGTATATATCTTCCCTCTGTGTAGGTATACAGCAGTGTATTATATACTTATTATCCTCCTGTATGAGTGTGTATATATCTCCCCATTCTGTGTAGGTATACAGCAGTGTATTATATACTTATATACACACTCATACAGGAGGATAATAAGTATATAATACACTGCTGTATACCTACACAGAATGGGGAGATATATACACACTCATACAGGAGGATAATAAGTATATAATACACTGCTGTATACCTACACAGAATGGAGATATATACACACACATACAGGGGGATAATAAGTATATAATACACTGCTGTATACCTACACAGAGGGAAGATATATACACACTCATACAGGAGGATAATAAGTATATAATACACTGCTGTATACCTACACAGAATGGGGGGATATATACACACTCATACAGGAGGAGGATAATAAGTATATAATACACTGCTGTATACCTACACAGAATGGGGAGATATATACACACTCATACAGGAGGAGGATAATAAGTATATATCTCCCCATTCTGTGTAGGTATACAGCAGTGTATTATATACTTATTATCCTCCTCCTGTATGAGTGTGTATATATCTCTCCATTCTGTGTAGGTATACAGCAGTGTATTATATACTTATTATCCTCCTGTATAAGTGTGTATATATATCTCCATTCTGTGTAGGTATACAGCAGTGTATTATATACTTTATTATCCTCTTGTATGAGTGTATATATATAATCTAAGTATATAATACACTGCTGTATACCTACACAGAATGGAGAGATATATACACTCATACAGGAGGATAATAAGTATATAATACACTGCTGTATACCTACACAGAATGGAGAGATATATACACACTCATACAGGAGGAGGATAATAAGTATATAATACACTGCTGTATACCTACACAGAATGGGGAGATATATACACACTCATACAGGAGGATAATAAGTATATAATACACTGCTGTATACCTACACAGAATGGAGATATATACACACACATACAGGGGGATAATAAGTATATAATACACTGCTGTATACCTACACAGAGGGAAGATATATACACACTCATACAGGAGGATAATAAGTATATAATACACTGCTGTATACCTACACAGAATGGGGGGATATATACACACTCATACAGGAGGAGGATAATAAGTATATAATACACTGCTGTATACCTACACAGAATGGGGAGATATATACACACTCATACAGGAGGAGGATAATAAGTATATATCTCCCCATTCTGTGTAGGTATACAGCAGTGTATTATATACTTATTATCCTCCTGTATGAGTGTATATATATCTCCCATTCTGTGTAGGTATACAGCAGTGCATTATATACGTATTATCCTCCTGTATGAGTGTGTATATATATCCCCATTCTGTGTAGGTATACAGCAGTGTATTATATACTTATTATCCTCCTCCTGTATGAGTGTGTATATATCTCCCCAGTCTGTGTAGGTATACAGCAGTATATTATATACTTATTATCCTCCTCCTGTATGAGTGTGTATATATCTCCCCAGTCTGTGTAGGTATACAGCAGTGTATTATATACTTATTATTCTCCTGTATGAGTGTGTATATATCCCCCCATTCTGTGTAGGTATACAGCAGTGTATTATATACTTAATATCCCCCTGTATGAGTGTGTATATATCCCCCCATTCTGTGTAGGTATACAGCAGTGTATTATATACTTATTATCCCCCTCCTGTATGAGTGTGTATATATATCCCCATTCTGTGTAGGTATACAGCAGTGTATTATATACTTATTATCCTCCTGTATGAGTGTGTATATATCTTCCCTCTGTGTAGGTATACAGCAGTGTATTATATACTTATTATCCCCCTGTATGTGTGTGTATATATCTTCCCTCTGTGTAGGTATACAGCAGTGTATTATATACTTATTATCCTCCTGTATGAGTGTGTATATATCTTCCCTCTGTGTAGGTATACAGCAGTGTATTATATACTTATTCTCCTCCTGTATTAGTGTGTATATATGTCTCCATTCTGTGTAGGTATACAGCAGTGTATTATATACTTATTATCCCCCTGTATGAGTGTGTATATATCTCCCATTCTGTGTAGGTATACAGCAGTGTATTATATACTTTTTATCCCCCTGTATGCGTGTATATATATCTCCATTCTGTGTATGTATACAGCAGTGTATTATATACTTATTATCCTCCTGTATGAGTGTGTATATATCTCCATTCTGTGTAGGTATACAGCAGTGTATTATATACTTATTATCCCCCTCCTGTATGAGTGTGTATATATCTCCTCATTCTGTGTAGGTATACAGCAGTGTATTATATACTTATTATCCTCCTGTATGAGTTTGTATATATCTCTCCTCTGTGTAGGTATACAGCAGTGTATTATATACTTATTATCCTCCCCCTGTATGAGTGTGTATATATCTCCCCATTCTGTGTAGGTATACAGCAGTGTATTATATACTTATTATCC